>NC_065514.1:5444083-5490530 GCF_006386435.1 Epinephelus moara
TCTACTGACCAATCAGACTGCAGTGTTCATAGCTCCACCTTTTAGTACCAGATCTGTGTGCTAGGTACCCCAACAGAGGGGGGACCAAACATGGGGACATCCACAACTTTATATAGTAGAAAGAGAAAAACAGCGCACTGAACTGAACTGTACTGCTCCTGCTCTCTACCTGTCTCTACTGATGAGCTGCCCAATTTGAGTAGCACATGCTTGAGGTAGAGGTACAGGAACACCACTTCGACAAACAAACCACATGCAGAACCTTATGATCACAGTTTATGGACGTCTGCATTTTTGAAAAGATACGTAATCATCTGCTGACTTCAAAGCGAATGTAACGAGTAAAAAGAGCCTTCATAGAAATGTGGCGGAGTCAAAGTAATAAGTTTCCAAAAAAATAATAGTCAAGTAAAGTTCATATACTCAAGAACTGTAATTAAGTACAGTACGTATGTAAATGTACTTCGTTACTGTCCACCACGTTCAATAGCTGATTGTCGGCGATGAGCTGTAAGTCCACCACCATCACACATAGATAATAACTGCGTATATGAGACAGCATCACAACTACTTTTGCTTGCTCCCACAATTTTATTGCAAAGGAATGCCTGTAAACAACATGCATTGCAATTATTTAGAAAAGCTACTGTAAAAAAGAAGGTGAATGTCTGGAGGCACTGAATAGACAGTGGAGGTTTAGTGGGAGACTGTTTCCTGTCTTTTCTCTCACAGAAACTCTGCTGTTTATTGTCTTTGTTTTGGTGTTCGTGCTCCTACGTGCTGGTGTGCTTCAGTTTTGTCTCCCACGTGGCCAAACCTGCCAAAGTATCCTGGAGTAAGATCAGGCTGTTTAACCCTGCTCGGCTCCAGACACGCTGCAGTAACCAGAGGACAAACGCTGAGTGTCTAACCAAATGTTTTGATGTCAGCAGTAATACATGTTTGTGTGGGTGTGTGTGCAGGAGAGCCAGTCAGAGGTGGGCCGTCTGCAGAAGCAGAAGGAGGAGTTGTGCGCTCAGATCCGTGACCTCAGCCTGCCTGTTGATCTCGCCTCCGATTCGCTTCCTGACCTCAAGAAACAGCTTCGCCTCCTGGAGAGTCAGGCGAGCGAGAGAGCGCAGGAAGTCACCACGCTCAGCACCCAAATACAGCAGCAGCAACAGGTGCTTGAACAGCACACACACATTCAGATATATTCACTCAGTGCTGGCGCTCTCAGCTCACCTCTCTCCTCTCTGCTCTGTAACAGATCCACATGCGCTTTGAGATGGAGATGGAGAGGATGAAGCAGATGCATCAGAAAGAGTTGGAGGATAAAGAAGAGGAGTTAGAGGACGTACACAAGTCCTCTCAGAGACGGGTACGTCAACACAGAACAAGTAATCAACATGGCACCATTCATACCTGAAGGCCATACAGAGGCAGTAAAGTACATTACTGAATATGAATGTGATGTACCCTCACTTTACTTCAGATTCAGATACATGCTTTATTCTCCTCTATAGAGGAAATAAGTTTTCACACGTCATGATAAACAAATCTGAGTATTTTCTTCTCATTCCACTTTATTATGATCATTATTATTTATTTATGTTTTTCTGCATTTTTGTTTGTTGAAATTTTTGTCCAAGCCCATATCTTGACATATAAATATGTAAATACCTCTATACATGGAAAGATACAGAGAGATGGTTACAGTGACAATAAAAATTGAATAAAATAGGATTTGATTAAAATAACTAAAAAAAACCTAATAATTATTATTTTTAATAAAATAATGCTAATAATCAGAATCATAATGATGATGATAACAACACTAGAATTAAAGTTAAATAAATAAAATGATAAATTAATAAAGATAAAAATTAAATAAAATAGAGTTGGTCTCATGCCACTTTCTACTTTTATAATAATAATAATTATTATTATTATTAAAATAGATAATAATTAAAATTCTTATTATCAATAATAGTAATGATAATAAAAATAATGCTTATAATTAAAATAATAATAAATTATAAATATTATATATATAGATATATAAATGATATATACATTATATTACATTATATAAATAATATAAATGAGGTTATAATCAATAATAATAATAATAATGATTAAAATAAGAAGACTTGTAACATAAAAATAGAAATAAAATTGAATTAATAAAATGAGTCATGAAAAAATAAAGATGAAAATGAAATAAAATAAGATAGATGGTCTCATGCCACTGTCTGCTTCCACTACATTTATATGTCAGCTTTAGTTACTAGTTACTTTTAAAGTTAAAATTTTTGCGCACAAAACATATGAGAATGGGTTCAGCTTCATAAATGTGACTTTTTGCTGCTTTTCCTTTAAATCCTTTTAATACTTTTATTTTTTTTGTCTTTCTATTATTACTATTTGAGGTTTAGACTGCTGGTTATCAGCTGTACTCATCATACAATTTGTTCATGGATGTGAAATTACCAGATCATGTCTGTTACTACTTTGACAAAATCCAGCGTTATACTGGGAATAGTTTGGTGTTTTATTTCAAAGGACATTTTTACAGTAACTATCTGTAAAAAATGTTTATGAAATCTGACATTACTGTATGTATATATGAAGAGTTTATTGGGAAAAAACAATAGATAACGTCTTAAAACGAATAAGACCAGTTTGACTAAAATGCAAACAAAAATAGTATGATTTAGGAAAATAAATACAAATGGAGACCTTTATAACTTTTACAAATGTTTTCAGAACTGCCTGAGACATTCTCTAAACGTTGTGCATGTTCAGTCATGAGAGTTCAACACAACAACTCCTATCTCCTGCTCATAACAAGAGAATCATCGTCAGAAAATCATGTGCAGTGAAACTTCTCTGTCAACACTGAACCCAGTAGCCTGAGTTGTGTAAGAGAGCAGTATTGTGTTGTTTGTGTGCAGATGGCTCTTTTTGAATGTCCTTCCTCGGCTCAAAGAAGAAAAGAAATTTTTTTCACTTCATTTTTTTCCCTTTATTTCATAATGTTACGCAACCAGACAGCAGTTACATCTCTCCTCTGCATACAAACGTTTCTACAGGGTCACTCAGCAAACTCATCATCACACAGCCGGATACAGTGGTGGAATGTAACTAGGTTGAAAAAAATAAATGAATAAATAAAAATAGAAAAATAAATAGAAATAAAATTGGGATGAGGTAAGATAAAACAACACAGAATACGATGAAAAAGAAAATTAAAAATACTTATATTTAATTCAATATTACGTAAATAAATATACAGTGAATATATACAAGTTATCGTTGTGTGATGTAGCATTTCCTCTTGCTCGCAAAAGTCACATCTTAATGTGTGTTTTTCCCTTTACTTTTAGTACAGTATACTTAGTTACAGTGGAAGAATGTAATTACATTTACATTTTTTGTGTCAGTTTTGTTGACTGAAAATGTTCAGATCATGCATGACTCGGTAGTTTGATGTCTAAGTTTCGATGCCCATTTACAGATAAGTAAAAATACATATGGCAGGTAAATTCCTCTGTATATGAGGAGATAACGACAAAGTAGTAATTAATAGTGAAAAATAAAATAAAATAAATGATAATTAATAAATATATAAAAATGATATTAATGATAACAGTGACATATATAAAAAAAAATAATTGGCAACTATTCTGATTATTGTTTACGTCACTTTTTATGCTAAAAGTTTTCATGCATCCAGTTTTACTTATATGAAGATTCGCTGCTTTTCTCTTTGAATTATTTTTAATAATTTGAATTTATATGCACTGATATTTTTTACTTTATATATTGTGCCAGGTAGCTTATTAAGTTCACCAAGGGATCAGTAATGTTTTATCTTTATCCATAATAATACATCACAATTTATTTATTTATCTATTGTAGTTATTTATCTGAATTGCAAGATTTTTTCAAAATTTATTTTTAACGTGTTTATTTTTTTAATTTAGTGTACTATGGACATTTTTGTGTCCTCAATGAAGTTATCATTATTATTAATATTTTAGGTATACTATCCAGGATTTTCAGTTGCTGTTTGTAAACATCAGCATCTCTTGGATGCCTGCTGCTCACGGCCTGGCACCTGGTCACCTCCTTTTTATAAAGTCCCAACCTCACATGAGCGCTGTGGAGGTACACGGCCATTAATGTCCCGAACACAGAAAATAAGAAAATGAGAGATTCAGATTCAGCCATTATCTACTCACCCATATGCCGAGGGAGGCTCAGGTGAAGTTTTAGAGTCCTCACAACACTTGCGGAGATCCCAGGGGAGAGGAGATAGCAACACAACTCCACCTAATGGAGGCTGACGGCGCCCCAGATTCAAACGTCCAAAANCCTCCCTCGGCATATGGGTGAGTAGATAATGGCTGAATTTTCATTTTTGGGTGCACTATCCCTTTAAGATATTACTGCAAAGTATACCTTTAACTAAAGCTGCCAGATATATGTAGTGCGGTAAAAAGTACATTTTCCTCTGAGATGTAGTGGAGTCAAAGTATAACGTAGCATAAACTTGAAATACTCAGGTAAAGTACAAGTACCTCGGAATTTTACTTGAGTAAATGTGGAGCTACTTTGCACCGCTGCATGCTGGAATGTCGTCTTTCTTCCCTCTGGCAGGTTTAAACTCTGTCTGATTTATTCAGCAGCAGATCGTCGGGAGGCCTCGCTTATTTTGTGCTGTTTATTTTTTTATGCTCCTCCACAGATGATGATGTTTTTATGCTTATCATTATGCAACCTGCTGCAGGGAACATTTCCTGTCAGGGACAATAAAAGCCCATTCAGACTGCTCGTCCATCAATTTATGTTTTTGTACGTGTCTGTGTCTGTGTGTGTATGTGTGTGTATGTGTTGGTGTGTGTAGCTGAGGCAGTTGGAGATGCAGTTGGAGCAGGAGTATGAGGAGAAACAGATGGTGATTCATGAGAAGCACGACTTGGAGGGACTCATAGCAACTCTGTGTGACCAGGTACACAGCACACACACACAGAGACAGTATCACCTGTACAGTATATCCTCATGTGATGTGAGGATTATCCCTGCAGGCTCTGACTGTATAAGCGTCCAGCAAGCTCTCTCACACCGTAGATCATTATGATTATTATTGTGGGTTAATGTTCTCTAGCTGATGAATATGTCATTGGTACATTACAGGCACCACAAAACAAGCATATGCTGCAGGGAGGCAAGGCGGCAGCTAATTTAGCACTCTGTCTCTGTCACCGTCAGGATGTAATTGGACTCCTGATGAGTGGCCAGGACCTGGTCTGTGGCCAAGCTGGCATACAGTTCAAGTCTTTTCAAGAGTTCAGAGTGAAGAATTGTTCTCCAGATAAACTATTTTAGGGTTAATGTCTTTTAATCTGAGGTGTCTCGTGTTGCAGGTGGGGCACAGAGACTTCGATGTGGAGAAGAAGTTGAGAAGAGACCTAAAGAGAACTCATGCCCTGCTGGCTGACGCCCAGCTGCTTCTCTCCACCGTTGACAACCCGGGACAGAACATGCCCAACGGCAGCAGAGAGCAGATAGAGCGCCTTCACTGCCAGGTACGCTCATGGATTGACTGCTGAATGAGCCTAGTGGGTACAGGCCCAGGGGCTCAAAGTGTCAGACCCCCCCTGGCCTTCATTTGCAAAATGTCATTCAAATTAAAATAACCACCGAAAGAGCACAAAGAAATGCAAAGGGACTGCAAAGAGACAAAATATAACTACAGGAGGGGCAAAAATACCAGAAGGAGACACAAAACAACCACTAAGTAACACAAACTGATGACAAAGATGACTGCAAAGACACACAATGTGACTACAAAGAGACAAAGAACGACTTCAAAGTGACCATAAAGAGACACAAACCATAGACTAAGAGACACAAAATGACCCAACAAGACACAAAAATAACTGCCAAGAGACACAGCATGACTGCAAAGAGACATGGTAACCATTAAGAGACACAAAACATCTTTAGGGAGACAAAATGACTGCAGAGAGACAAAGAATGATTTCAAAGAGACAAAGTGACCATAAAGAGACACAAAACATAGACCAAGAGACACAAAATGACTACAAAGAGACAAAACGACTACAAGTAGACATAAAACAACCACAAAGAGACACAAAACATAGACCAAGAGACACAAAATGACTACAAAGAGACAAAACGACTACAGACACAACATGACTACAAAGAGACAAAATGACCATAAAGAAACCCAAAACAACCAAAAAGACACAAAACAACTACAAAGAGACACAACATTGACTATCAAGGTGACCAAAACAAGGCACAGATGACTACAAAGAGATGCAAAACAATGACAAAGACACACAACTTGACTACAAAGAGACAAAGTGAGCACAAAGAGACACAAATCAACAGCAAAGAGACAAAATAACAACAAAGAGACCCATGACTACAAAGAGACATAGTAACCATTAAGAGACACAAAATAGTGACGAGATACAGCATGACTACAAAGAGACAAAGTGAACATAGAGGGACAAACAACCACAAAGAGACACAAAACGACTACAAGTAGACACAAAACAACCACAAAGAGACACAAAATGATCAAAGTAGACACAAAACAACCACAAAGACACACAAAATGACTACAAGTAGACATAAAACAACCACAAAGAGACACAAAACGACTACAAGTAGACATAAAACAACCACAAAGAGACACAAAATGACTACAAGTAGACACAAAACAACCACAAAGACACACAAAATGACTACAAGTAGACATAAAACAACCACAAAGAGACACAAAACGACTACAAGTAGACATAAAACAACCACAAAGACACACAAAACGACTACAAGTAGACACAAAACAACCACAAAGACACACAAAATGACTACAAGTAGACATAAAACAACCACAAAGAGACACAAAACGACTACAAGTAGACATAAAACAACCACAAAGAGACACAAAATGACTACAAGTAGACACAAAACAACCACAAAGAGACACGTGTGTGCGCGTGTATGTAGAGGAGGCTGTGGAGCCTTTCCATGTCAGCGCCCAGGGGCCCATTGTTTCTTAATCTGCCCATACACTTCCTGTACATTCACCTGACACCACGCTGTCACCTTCTGCACAGTCTGAGATACATTCACACAACTCTCTCTTTGTCTCTCTGTCTTTCTCTGTGTTGTCACTTAGCTGGAGGAGGGCGAAGCGAGGCGGCTGGAGGCCGAGAGCGCTCTGACGACTCTCTCCCAGGAGCTGGAGAACTCTCAGATCGAGCTGGAAAATATCTGCAAACAGAAGAGTGTGGTGAGTGTGCAGACATGTGACGGATTAAAGAACAAAAACCTGAATAAACGAGCGGAGATACTTAACAAATAGAGAGGCTTCCACGCAGGACAGGAATGAAAATGATGTGAGGGAGACGTTAAGGAGTACACTCTTATTTTTTGCCCAATCAGATACTTTGGAAACCCCCTCCTTCCACATCCTTTAACCTTACATTCAAATCTGAAATGGACAATCTAACATTTACACCCACTCCACACTGTGATTGGTCTGCTGTGAAGAGGTGAAAAGGAGCCAGGCTCCTCTATACAGCTCTCTTATTTAATTTTTGACGCACTTCTGTCAGTTTTCACGTGAACAACCAAGTGAAACACTGAATTTCCTCCAGCAGAGACTGTGCGCCGTTATCACCCTGTTTAAACAGGAGCCTGCAAAAAGCAATGGATGATGAAATTGGTGTTAATGCCTTCCGTAAGCCTAACAGAGGAATTAGAAATGTGGCCTGAATATTACACGTAGATTCACTAATAGAACACTGAGATAATGCTGTTTTTATCTTTATGTTTGAAGCCGTCACATGCAGAGAAGTGAAAAACTGTGGATTGCAGCTGTTTCAAGCTGAGCAGTCGGTGCATGAAAAGTTTAAAAGCTGACGTGTCGAAAGGAAAATCTGTCCAAAGGATGCTAGTGTTTTTAGCACAAGTCTATGGCATTTTACATTGTATAAATTAGCCTAGCAGCTAGCGGACTTTTCCTCTACTCATATGAAGCCAGCCAACAAAGGTAATGATACAAAATTCGGCTCCATTACAGCTCACAATGTTCTCCGACAAAGCAACTGTCTTATACTAAACACGCTTTCCAAATAAATAAAACATGCTAACATTATTTGCACAAGCCTATGGCATTTTGCATTGTATAAATCTGAAGCCAGGATAAATCACACACAAAAATTAAAATGCTATATTTTCTGGAGGCATTATTGTCTTCACAATTTTTTGTTTCTTATCTGTGAAATTAAAGTAAATAAAAGCTTTGTTTCCACTGAGGGAAATGGTTTCAGCCTACAGAAACAGACAGGAGGTCTGCGTCACCACGCTGTTACATTTCTGGGGAGGTGCACGTCAGGCTACGGCTCGTAAAAAGTGTCGCTGGAGAACTTGTGAGTGAATGAGTGAGGTGGAGCTGTGTGGAGAGTGTAAGAGAGAAGAGATGCACACTGGTATGTGTCATGTAACGCAACTTGGCCCTATATCGATATAAACTGTTGTCTTTATTGAAAATATATCGTTACATCACATCATCATAATGATCACATCACAGTCGTTATATCACCCAGTGCTAAGTAATCATCAGATAAAATTACAAACCACTACAATAACACCGACAACAACAGCACTAAAAACAAAACCCCAAACATCAACAACAGGGCACCTCTTCATTATTAAGGACCTATTCACCACATATCAATAAAGTGCTCCACATATCATAGACTACAATTAATAAAATAATAATAATAACTTTATTTGTATAGCACCTTTAAAAACAGAGTTTACAAAGTGCTTTGACAGACAAAGCAATAGTAGGACACTCAGAAGGCAATATAACAACAGAGAGCCAAACAATAAGGCCAAACAAAAGCAAGACGCAATTAATTACAAATAAACACAAACAGCAATAAAAAAGACAATAAAAGCAATAAAAAAAGGACGACAATAAAAAGAAAACATCACATAAAGGCAGATCTATAAAAATGGGTATTAAGAAGAAATTGAAGTGAAGTCAGTGGTTCTGCGAGCCTTATCTCCTCAGGCAGGTCGTTCTGGAGCCAGCCAGCCAAAGTCACCTTTAGATTTAAGCCTCGACTTTGGAACGGACAGAAAGGCCCTACCTGAGAGTCTGGCTCGTGTAGAGTCAACATTGCTGCTTCAGACCTGCTTTTAAAGTGATCACGAAAACCTTTAAATCAATTCTAAATCAAACAGGGAGCCAATTTAGAGAAGCCAAGATTGGGGTGATGTGTTGTTTGTTAAAGCCAAGCGCCCAGGAACAGCTAATTTTACATAGTGGCCAAACTCTGTAGCTATGACTTCCACGTCCATCACATGATGTCATGGGACCCAAAAAAAACTTACATTGTGAAAGAGACGTCTGTAAATCAGTGGACACTTTTTTCTGAGTGTCACAACCAAATGGCAGCCTCTGGGGCTGAAAAATGAAGCCAACACTGAAGTGGCAAAAACTGCAGTTCCTCTAATGACCACTTGAGGCTGGCTCTATAAGCGAGTCAATCCCCATAGACCCCCACATTAAAATGCCCACGTTTACAGCAGAAATAATCATGTTACAAAAAACAGTTTAGGTCTCTGAAGCTAATTTCCCCCTTCACGACAACTGTAAAGGGGTCAATTTTTATATAACTCACCTTTTTACATTTTAATAAGGCTTAAGGTTACGCATTATTAAAGGTGGGCCACCTTTGAGTGACAGGCTCTCTGCCAGTAGTGTCCTCGGCTTCTCTGTCAGATCAATCCCTCACTCCTCCACAGCTCCAGCCTCTCACCAAAATGTGGTTACTTCTGGCTCCAAAACAAAAAGATGACGACGGCCGATAGCCAAACTCACTGCTTCAAAACAGGAGTTCACAAACCTACGTGTGACATCAAGGTGGCTACATCCATTATTTTTACAGTCACAGTCACACGTGAACCAAAATATGCGGGAGAGGGTGAGCAGTTTTTTTAATCCTGTGTGCAGCACCAATAAGAGTATTAGGAGGCAAAACCCTGGGCAAAAAACTAGCACTGTTGACCAAACTTCATTCTTCTGTGAGCACATGGTAATCCTTGAAGGCGATCGAGAACACTATATCAACATTTTTATTTCTGTTAGTCTTGTCTCATCTGGATTTTGGCAGCAGAGTACACAGTCATAATCAAAGTGAAATGACAAACATGCAAATTACACCCTTGAGATGTGGGAACATGGGAAAACATATTAAAAATTGGCAATAGACTGAGACTGACCTGAGCCGTTCAGCTAGAAAACAGGTCAGTAAAGCAGCATGTAGGCTAGTTAAAATGTTACAGTGGTTACCTCTTTGTCATATCTTAACCATTCAGTTTCTCTTTCAAACTTGGTGCCAACTATAGACATAACAACTCCCCAAAAACGAAGCCAAAACATCTTAGTCAATGCCTAGTGGCTGGCTGCACTAGAGGTCATAAACCCCGCCTCCTCCATGTTAGTGGATGGGACATGGACCAAACTAAAAATCAAAGTGCACGTCAAATACATTTTCCCCAAAGATGGTTTCTGTCATTTTAGGTCGTTCTTATCACACTGATGTTTGCTCAAGTGTTGGTTTTCCAGATAAGTTTGATTTCAAGCTATTTGATGCTATAAGAAGAGGTTTGACGTCATGATCGACAGCTGTGTGTGCCGATCGGTTTGGTCATGATCAATGGCACTGCTTGTGTATGGGCAAGAAATCGACGCTGCGGAGATCGCTGCCGTGCAGGCTCTGGCTCCAAATGATGTCACCGGTGCAAGATGCTAGCAGATGTTTTGGCTTCATTTTTGTACAATGGGAGGAAGTGATGTCACATTGTCCAACTTTATATACAGTCTATGATGCCGACTAAAAGTTTTCAATAATTTTGGGAACTGCTTGGATGGAGACGGACAGTATTTTATGGCAGTCCGTCTTGGCATTGTATCAACAAAGGTGCAAAGAAATAGTGCGTTTGGTTTTGTATTTCCATCACTGGCGGCTGGAGCTTGAGCCGTGATTACTGCAGAGTTGTCCTGGGAGTGAATGCTGATTGTGACCTTTTCCATTAAAGCCAGATCTCAGTGGGTGTTGGTGGGTTTTTTTTTTTCCAGTGGGAAACCTCTTTATCTCTGTGTCCAGGTGGATGAGCAGTTAGCTCTGCTGCAGCATGAGAAGGCGGACCTCCTGAAGAGGCTTGAGGAGGACCAGGAAGACCTCAATGAACTCATGAAGAAGCACAAAGCGCTAATTGCTCAGGTGCCGCTCTGGACTTGCTTACAGTTTGTGTTTCTAGCTCTGTAAATCACTTTTGTTTCCTGAAACTAAATCATCAATCAATCTCTGTCACACTCTCCCTGTGGTTTAGTCCTCCAGTGATATCTCTCAGATCAGAGAGCTGCAAGCTGAACTGGAGGAGGTGAAGAAACAGAGACACTCTCTGCAGGAGGAGGTGAGTTTTCTTAGATCATCACAGGCTAAATGTAGCACTGAGAGGTTTATGTGAGACTGTAATGGATTTCTGGATCATTTAACCTACTTGCAACAGATCTCAGTGTAACTACAAGATTTCACATTCACTGCTGTATCGGTGCATTAATTTGGTTCTCCAAATGTGTCCTGGCTCCTTTCTCTCTCCCTCCTACTCATAATGCAGCTCCAGCAGAGCGTGTCGAGGGTGCAGTTCCTGGAGTCGTCCACCGTGGGGCGTAGCATTGTCAGCAAACAGGAGGCACGTGTGTGTGACCTGGAAAACAAACTGGAGTTCCAGAGAGGGCAAGTCAAGAGGTTTGAGGTGAGACCACGTGACGCGTCCCCAGTTTCAACACATGATTATCAGCCTGTGGAGTTTTTATTTAAATGTTGTCCCACTTGTGTGATGCGCAGGTGCTGGTGTTGCGTTTAAGGGACAGCGTGGTACGTCTGGGAGAGGAGCTGGAGCAGAGCGCGCAGGCTGAAGCTCGGGAAAGAGAGAACGCCCGCTACTACCAGCAGCGGCTGCAGGACGTGAGGCTGGAGATGGAGGAGCTGATTCAGAGAGAGCAGGACAGCAGCCGCAGACGCATGGAGCTGGTAATGCGCTCACACCGCCGCCGCTGCTGCGTTCAGTCTCAGAGTCAGTCACACTGGATCATAAATAACCGCACATGTTGTGGATGCTGCTGTCATCATTGGCCTTTTCTGCCAGATTCCTCCATTTGTGATGTCAGTGGCATTTAATAACCACTCACATGTACGTGTGCACAGATCCACACACACACTGTCACTGTTCGTGTGTACTCAAAGATCAACTCTCAGATACTTAAATAGGGTTTTAGTAGTTTATGTGGCTTTAGTAGTGAGAAGCAGAGAATTTTTTCACTTCCTAAAGGAATACTCGAAATATAAAACAAATCTGAATATCCAAATCTGGAGATACAAGTCAAGTCAGTTTTATTCATATATCCCAATATCACAAATCACTAATTTCCCTCATGGGGCTCTACAATCTGTACAACAGAAAACCCCCTCTGTCCTCAGACACACAGTTTGGTAATAAAAACTCCCCAGTAAAAAAAAAAGTGGGAAAAAGTAGAGTATTTTTTATCTTCTCCTTTGTTTTTACAATTACAACTGTAAATTTTATTTGTATTTTTTTTTAATATTTCTGTCACCATTAATTATTCTTTATTTATTTTTACTATTTATTTTATATATTTTTAATCTTCAATTAAGTCTGTTTTACTTCATTTTTTGATATCATTTTTACTCTCTTTTTTAGAATTAAAGCGAAGATACATTGAACATACATTAAGAGTATCTTGAATCACAAATTTGCATGAAAGGGCTTTTTAGTCTATGCAGCATACTACACCTTCTGTCCTTAGATTCTTAATTCAGATTAGAAAAATCTCACTTAACAGTGAAAAAAAGTAACCCCAGGAAGAGTAACAGAGGAGGGATCTCCCCTTATAGTTCTAATTTTCTCTATTTTTGGTAATGGTTAATTTTTTTTACTGTAAATTGTAATTTTTAAAAAAAAAATGTATTTAATATATTTATTTATTTTGTATCAGTTTTAACGTTATATATATATATATATTTTTTTTTTTAAAGAATTATTTATCTATTAATTCATTTTTTATTTTTTATTTTTTAATTTCAGTTAAGTTTGTTTCTCCCTTCTGAGGGGTCTGCCATAGGGATGAGTATCGTTAAGATTTCAACAATACTACTACTCTTACCAGTGCCGGCTGCTGGTCTTTCAAACAGGGGAAGCTCACTTTAAGTTCACATCATAAAATTTGTAGAACCACAGCAAAACACACCTCAAAGATTTTCAGATGGGTTTAACGGTGAAAATGAGCTATATCGCTTATGGAAATAAGGAACTCCAGACGGCACTCTGCCAGAAGACTCCACTCGCAAATATCCGCACCAGACTGAGCTCGAAATGCAAAGCGCTGGCAGTCACAATGGGGTTCAGCCTTTTAGACAATTCCTCCAATCATCATGCATACACCGAGCGTCCTCTCCCACCTACCGCTCCACTAGGTCCCAGGGAAGCTGAGCCTCCCTAGAAGTGACGATTTTGTCGCATTTATCCAATGACCGTCTCGCTTTGCTGCATGAAAAAAACCTGCTCAGCGTTGTCTCATAGGAATGCTTGGAGGCTCCACGTCCACCGTGCTGACATGAGAATGTATGACAGGGAGATCGCGTTTGAAAACTGGTGATAAACAGCTGACGTTTGAACATGATGTGAAACGCAGCCTAGCACACCTTTAATGCAATGTAAATTCTTATTTTAACGTAAATTCAGTAGTGAATATTTGACCATTTCCTCTATGAAATTTTAGGGAAAGTTCAGCCTCCCTTGTTGTCTCAGAGCAATCGCCCCTGACTCTTACGGATACTGCTTATCGATCCGGTGCTTTAACAGTACTCCTATTGGTTCTTTTGGGGTGTTTTTTAAGAGAAAATAATGATCAAAAAAGAACTGAATTAACATTGCGTATATAAATTAACATTCAGCCACAGCATTGTGAAGAATTTAATTTTAATGTTCAATTTCGTTTATAAAGCCCAGCGGCACAAATCACAATTTGCCTCATTGGGCTTTACAGCATAGGACATCCCTCTGTCCTCAGGACCCTCACAGCAGATAAGTACCACTCCCCCTCACAGCAGTTGTTGCCATGTCACACTTTTGTCACATTTAAATAAAAAGGAAAACAACAGTAGTAGATAAAAACCTCTGTGCTCCATGACGAGACACAAACAGCAGCCCTTTGCCCAGAAGTGGAGATAACTGCAGGGACACTTGTCTTTGGCGTTCCTGCCACCTGCAGACAGATCACCAGAGCTCTACCTGAGCGCCACTGAGGCTGCTAAATATAAACCCAAACAGGCGTTACTCCCATCCAGGCTGTGAGACAACATTTTAAGGCCAGGCTGGTACTTAAAAAGCCCTGGCAAGAAACATTTCCTCCAGGCTATGATAGAAGGCGCACCCCACTTCCGAAACAGCCACTTCTTCTCCACTGTTCTCAAAACAACAGCTGGTGTATTATCTGGAACATTAGAAAACATCACTTTCATTACTGCACAAGTTTGATCATAGCAGCACTGACAGCAGGATGGAGACTCTCTGCAGATACATAAACGCTCTGTCGTAATTACATCTTTATATGTCTGATGTGTTTTCAAACCTTGTTTTAATCATCACATTTTAGTAAAGCTAGAATGTTTTGCAGGATTTGGCCACAAAACAATGATCTTTTGTAAATGTGCCAGCTACTAGAATAACATTTGAAATAATAATAATTTCAGTTTTGCAACCTGGGTCATAAATGTTGTGTTTATATACATAATTAATAACATGCATTTATTGTATGTAAACCCGATAAAGGCTCGGCTTACAGTGTATCATCTGAGCATCATTTCCCTGATTTTATAAGATTGTTTCAGGAGAACTTGGATCTAATGTTCCAACTTTTCAGCTTCGTTTCTGTTGTTAATAAAAATAACACAGTTCTCACAAAGTTAATAGCTGAGCTCTGGAACAACGTCTGTCAGCAGTCAGACAGTCTTTTAAAAAAACAGCAGAGAAAAGGGAGACAGTTAAATTATTAGTCTGAGGTCAGACTTGAAAGAACACTATCTTCTTTTAAACTTGTCTCTAAAAGAACCCCCACTATTATCAAAAGGCATGTACATGTATGCAGTATACAGTAAGATGTATTAAGATTTAGTGTCAAGCCAAATTTCATGACACTACTTTATATTAAACATCAAAAATATAACAAGACATTTGTCAGTAACTCCTGTACACAACCAAAACAACCAATAATACTGCTGTGTATTTCATTCTGCGCCAGCTGGAAGTACCTGGAAGACTAAATGGCTACAAATGACAGCTGCATAATTGTGACCAAAATGATTAATTATGTGATTATTTGATCAATATTGAGGTCAAGATTATTTATTACAATTATTCATTGATTTACGGGGCAAAATATCTTTATTGCACTGCAACATTTCAATAAACAGAGCACTGCTTTCACTTTCATGTTGTGCTACAGTCCTGCTAATTAGGGCTGTACCTGACTCAGAAATATGGCAGTCGAATCAGATTCGGTTGTTTAATACGAGTATTTAACAATTCACTCTGTTCCATATGAAGTTTTAAAGTTTAAATGGGGCTCAATGGGATGTTAAGTGTGACAGTGGCATTAACGTAATATACTAAACAAGCTAACAGCGGGTTAGAGACTGATGTAGTAAGTTGCTGTGAGCTGTAAGTTCACCACTTCACAGCAGACAAGAGAAGATATTGTTAACTCAGAGCCTTATGGTGCAAAGCTTCGCTTCCTCTGTGCCGCTGCCTGTGTGTCTGCAGTTGTATGTACCAACGCGTAGTGTGGAAGTCAAGAGCGCTCACTCCGCAGCAAAATCTGAAGAAGCAGTGTCCTCTGAAGTAAACTGCAAAACACACTGACAAAAAAACAAAACAAAAACGACAGCTAGACTTGAAGCAAAGTCAGTCAGCTGACGATTCGAATCTCTGATTTTCAGGGGTTAGCCCTGCTGCTAATGTTTAAATAATTGCATCAAAATAACTTGGTACGTATTCACAGCGTATCTCCTAGAAACAAAATCTAAATAACTTGTACCGAAACTTAATACCCAGAATCATAACAACAGAGCGCTGAGTAAAACTTAAAATAAGGTTCTTCTTCGCCTGAATTCAGTTAATTTCATAGAAGCACAATAAAAATAAGATTGTACCCAAAATATATGTTAATATAAAAGTAAGTGCGCCATTACAGAATGTACCGAGATGAAAACAGTGTTTACAGGACAGATATTTTTGGCCAAATGGAATGTGATTGTATTGATTATTGCAGTCCGTCTTTGAGAGCTAGAGAGATTCGTATCCACTGCTGTGTTTTTATTACCTCCGCCAAAGAGATTGTTTTCGCCGGCGTTGGTCTGTTTGTCTGCAAAATAACTCAAAAAGTTGTTAACAGATTGTGATGAAATTTTCAGGAAAGGTGGATAATGGGAGAAGGAACAAGTGATGAAATGTTGGTGGTGATCGGTTGAAGCAAAGTGGATAAAATAATAAAAAAGTCTGTCATCTGACAGCCTCAGCAGCAATTCCAATTTCTAAAGACGGTGAAAATAGCGCCATCTGGTGGCCGGAAAGCACGTCTTGTTCAACTTGCTAAATATTGTTGTAATTCTAAAGTTGAAATTAGTGTTCTGTGTTGGAAAAGTGAAAAATACAAAAAAAACATTATATTCTGTGTTGGTACAAAATAAAAACGAAATAAATACACCACAGTGTCTCCATGGTGACGGCATATATAACCTAAGGGATGATCACACAGTAATGAGACGCTAGAGACGCGGATGCTTCAAAGACGCTTGAAACGCTGGAAGCGCTTATTCAATGCGTGCTAGCTACTGGCGTCTGACGCTCAAAAAGTTGAAAATATTTTAACTTTTCAGCATCTACGCATGTCTAAAAAGAAGCGTCTAAAAAGAAGCGCCTACAAAAACGGGGGTCTAAAAAGACGCCGAAAAAACGCCCGTCTAAAAAGACGCTTGAATGCCGGTCAGACGCACCGTATCATAGGAAAATAATGGTTTTACTGCCGTCGCATTTCTAGCATTTCATCTCGGTGTGATCGCTCCCTAATAAAAATGATAGTGATGCAAATAACCTAATTGTGATGCAGGCTGCAAAATCTGACGCAGAGGGGGAGGGAATATCACCTACTTGGCGGAGGTCTGCACTCTCTGACTGCTTTTCTAGTTTATTTCATTCTTGGTACCGTGATATGCTGTTAAGCATCGCTGTCTACTGATTTCTGTAGTGAGGCAACATTAGCAACGTTATTCTTCTTTGTCTTCATGCATTCATCGTATATTTTTGTAGGTGGTTTAAGAAGTTAGTTGTGCTGCTTTGTAATGCAGACACAAGCCTCACGTAGTCTGCAGATGATGACAGTTGATGAACAGACGTTTTGCCCGTCTGCAACAGCAACATTAAGAAAGGTTTTTCACATTCTGCCTCTGCAGGGTGCACACATAGTGCACGCAAGTTTCTGTTTCCTAGGATAGTGAATGAATGGCCTGACACTTTCGAAGAGTGTTGCTTGACATAAATTAAACAGTCGCACAACATTTTCATTTAATGCTTTAGTGACACCAGAGACGGCCTGCTTTTTTTTAGAGGTCTGACTCTGTTTCTGTCGCATTTAGTGCATCATATTCACATACAACTGTTTAAATCATACAAATATCTCGTTGTATATGTGTGGTTATCTTAGTAACCTTATATTTTTTGATTGATCATCTCCCAGTCTGTCTGTGAGCAGCAGATTCCTCTTACATGCCATGGTGGACAGAAACATAAAATCAATGAATCAATGAATACAAACACTGTTGATTTCTCTCCGTGGAGCTGACATGAAAACTACTTTGGTTCTGTAGATGTCTGCTGTCAGTCAGTCTTGTGAAGGCAGTTTGACCGGCCGCTGTTCTCTCGGCTCCACACGAGCTGCTGCTGACAGACGGCTGCTTGTGTGGACAGAGTGAATGCAGGTCAGAGTCGGTGTGGATTTTAAACCGCTCTCCGTCGCGACTATAGTGATACTACCAATCGCATAGCGCAACATTGTTGTCAGTGACGTAAGAAAATTCTCAAGGTGCGCAACATTAAAGAAAAATGTTGAGTGACACTTTCTGTTTGTCAAAAATATGTCTTACTCTTCAAAAGTGTTGCGCGCCCAACCATAAATTAGGCTTTACTCTGCCTCTGATTGGCTCACCCAGACATTCTTACCTCAGCCTTAACCAATCCCACACTCCTCATGCCTAAACTTAACCAATCCAACCAAAGAAGTCAGCGAGCACTAGCCAGTCATAGGGAGAGTATGGCTTCTCTATTTAAGGATTTGCAAATCTGCGTAGTGGACAGTTCTTCAATAGTGGAGGCTGCTGTTAGTTTAGGAAGCGCTTGATTTGTTAGCAGCAGAGTTCCTGTAAGTGGAGCACGTCTTTTAAATGTCAACATCACAATTGTGATTAATTTGTGATTAATTGTGCAGCCCTACTATCAAATCTAATTACCTTTATTTGCTGCACAATAAACAGCATCACTCCCAAACTGACAACCGTCCCACCACATCTGGAACTTGAATAATCTCGTTTCCACACATTGATAAAGTCGAGGAATAGGATCTCATTTCTTCGCACTATTTTTTTCACAAATGTAACCAGCCCGGCTCCGTATTAAACAAGTGTCTGATATTGAGAGAATGACTAGAGCTTGGCAGGTTCGGGGAGTCCATTACAGTCCGACAGAGACATAATAAATACAGATAGATATTAAATATTTTGCCAGTTATTCTCCGAATTTCAGATTCAATCATGTTCCTGTTCACAGCAGATTTCTTCATGACCTCTGAGAAAAAGAGAAGGAGCTTCAATAATTATTCAGTTATTAGCACAAAGCAAGCAACACACACACACACACACACACACGCACGCACGCACACACACACACACACACACACACACAAGGATGCCCTTTAACAACCTAACACACACACACGTACACAGCCTGCATGAATACACATATTCATACACACACACATGCTCACACACTCCTCCTCCACCTCCTCCTCCTTAACGTCATCTCTCCCTCATCCTGCTTTCTCTCTCTGACTGTGATTAATCCTCATTGTCTCTTCAAGGTTATGAGCACACACACACACACACACACACACACACACACATTCTTACATGGTTACGTGTCTCTATGACAACCACTGCACCCACACCCGTCTCCTCAAAGCCAACAAAGCCAATAACTTTGAAAGCCTGGAAGCTTTTGTATATGTGTGTGTTTGTGTGTATTTGTGTTTGTGTTTGTGTGTGTGTGTGTGTGTGTGTGTGTGTGTGTGCTCAGGCATGTGTGACAGGATGCCAGCGAGACAGAACAAAAAAACAAACAAAAAAACAGATGAGATGAATTAATAAATCACTCTATTCTCCCAATGTCAGCGTGCGTATGTAACAATTTTCTTTGTAAATAACGTGGTACAAGCGTCAGCACCAGAGGCTCCAGAGGTCACAGGACTGTATGAGAGAGAGGACATGCCATTGGACATTCAGTGTTTGACTGATGAGGTAATATAGGGTGGAATGAAGGTAATTGCTTTGGCGGATTGGGCCGCGGGGTCTTTCCGGGTTGTAGGGGGGGCCAGGATGAAAACACACAGCTGGCCCCGTTGAAGGTGAGCGCCTTCGCTGTCGACAAACATCCTTTAACCTCATGTTTGTTTTACAGGAGATGCAGGTGGAGGAGCTCAGCGCCGTCAGACAGGCGTTACAGGCGGACCTGGAGACGTCTATCCGCCGCATTGTGGACCTGCAGGCCGCCCTGGAGGAAGTGGAGTCGAGCGACGAGAGCGACTCTGAAAGGTAATTGGCTTCACTGAGGGGAACCCCCTCCTTTGACTTAAAGGGATAGTCTGGATCTTTTGTGGTGTTGTTGTATGAGGTACTTATCTACAGTGTATTACCTGGAGAGGCAGGAGTACTGACACAGGAGCTACGCAGTGTACTGCTGTGAACGAGGCCAGCAACAATGTGTGTTTTAGCAGCCTAAAAAAAATCAATATCAGTTTAAGTTTATGCTACATGTCAAATATTGTCACCGCTTTACCTTGCCGTCAAACAGCCCTTTCTGACTGGGAACTGAAGCTGTTATACTTCACTCTTCAAAGCCACCAAACTCTGACAAAAAAACAGTAATTTTCAACCTGATGTCGTCACCAGGTCGTCGTGAGGAAGTGTCGGTGGCTATTTGACAACCTGGGAATGAGAACAGGATGTAATTTTACCTCACAGAACACAGGAGTTGTTGGTCTACCGCTGGCTTGATCAGTGAGTTTGTTTGTGTTACTGTGTAACACTGTGTGACTTCTTACTTTAAACACCGAAGTCAGACAGTAGCTCACACAAACTAACCGATCGAGACAGCAATAGACCAGCAACTCCTGTGTTGTGCAAGGTAAATTACCGTTTTTGTCAATGGAGCCTGGTGGATTTGAAGAAAGTAAATTAACGGCTTCAGTTCCCTGTCAGGAAGGGCTGTCTGACAGCAAGGTAATATGACGAAAAAATATATAAATATAGCGTACTGATTAAACGGATTGTAATATCTTAAGGCATCTAAATTACAAATGCTGACCCCTGTCCACAGCAGTACATTGCTTAGCTTCTGTGTCAGTACTCCTGCCTGCTTCTCCAAACTGGTGGCGTGCCGACTGACATCTACTGTAGGTAATACACTGACAGTTGATAAGTACCTCATCCAACTCCACTTCGAAGGACCTAAATTATCCCTTTACATGATGATGTCTGTGTGTTGAAACTCAACCTTTCACCACTCTGCCCTTCACTCCAGTGTTCAAACTGCTGTGGAGTCGTTGACTCGAAAGAAAGACCTGTAAGAACCTCATGAATGTGTGTGAGAGTTGGTAGTGCGTGTGTGTGACCTGAGCGTTGCGTCAGGACTTGAAGTGTCATCATCTAATTGTAATAATGCTTAGTTAAATATGAAAGAGAACTTCACCTCTTAAAGGATCATTCTCTTCTAATACGACTGGTTTTGGCCGTCGTTTCTGTTAGTTCTGATTTAACTGAAGGAACTGATGAGATTTGAGAACAAGGTGATAAAAAGAAGTCACACGATGGGACAGGATGGACAAAACTAAACCAGTTTCCCAACCTGTTTTATCAAACACATCTTCAGCCAGATAAAGTCAAGTATCCCGTCGTCAACATCACCTGCTACCTTCATACATTTGATGTTATTAAACTGTTACTGATTCACAATCAGTTGTGCTTCCTGAATGGACAGATGAAGTTTTAATAACTTGGTGATATACTGTGATTATTAAGTGTTGCCTTAATTTTTTTGAGCAGTGTACATACAAGTGGAAAAAAAGGAAAACGTTATCTTTATTAATGTGAACTTGTACATGACGACTGGTACACATTAAGATTTTTACGGGGCGGCAGCACTAGAGTGTCATGGAGAAACTGACGCCATATTTTGCTGAAAGAATCAAAACTCAAACGGTTTGTAAGGTCTGATATGTTTACACGCATCAACTTGAAGAAACTGAGTTCACAGCAGTTAACCTGTTGAGTACAGTTTTATTATCACTGAAGGACACACAGTAGGAACGATGGCCAAAACCACAAAAAACAAGTCCCAAGTATCTAAAATGATCCTTTAAGGTGATTCAAGTGGAAATGTCTGCGTGCATGGCTACTAACTGTCCATGGGCCACTGCTGCGCCAAAACATTTTACTCCTTAATTACTTGACAATTACAAGTCCTCTTTAAATCTAAGGTATATCATAAAGTATGTTTTTACTGTAGCTGCATAATTTGCATTTTTCCTACATTTTCATAAGGACCAGTTAGAAAATAAACAACAAGATGCTGTTCAGTGATAAATTATGTATGTGGTACAAGTGTCTTTATGCTGATATGATAATCAACCTGAGTTTAATGGAAATCAATGGCTACATGGAGGGTTGGAAAATGGCATTCATTGATCGTGCCGTACGCCATTATAGCTTTGTTCTATGATGATGGCTTCAGTATTTGTTTGTCTGTGTCTGGGTTGTTCTGTTAGAGGACGTGAAGGCTGTGGCAGAAGGCATTATGTTTTTGGCTGTCATTTTGTATGTATGTACCAGTATGTCCCATTCTCCTGAACGCAATATCTCAAGAAGGCCTTGAGTGAATTTCTTCAGATTTGGCACAAACGTTCACTTGGTCTCACAGATGAACTGACTAGATTTTGGTGGTCATAGGTTAAAGGTCACTGTGACCTGGTCCGTCTCATTTTAATGACTGCAATATCTCAAGACCACCTTGAAGGAATTGCTTCAGATTTGGCACAAACGTTCACCTGAACTCAACTTTTCATGTTGGAAAGTCAAAGGTCAAGGTTACTTTGACCTTGCAGCAATCCCATTCCGATTAATGTAATATCTCAAGAATACATCAAGGGAATTTCTTCAAATTTGGCAGAAACGTCCACTTGGACTTACGTGAACTGATTTGATTTTGAAGGTCAAAGGTCAAGGTTACTGTGACCCTGTGTCCTTCTCATTCAGGTGAACGTGATATCTCAAGAAGGCTTTGAGGGAATTTCTCGCAACGTTCTCTCAGACTCATTGATAAGCTGATTAGATTTTGGTGGTCATAGGTCAAATTTCACTGTGACCTGGTCCGTCTCATTCTAATGATGCAACATCAAAAGACCACCTTGAGGGAATTGCTTCAAATTTGGCACAAACGTTCACCTGAACTCAACTATGAAATGATCAGATTTTCATGTTGGAAAGTCAAAGGTCAAGGTTACTTTGACCTTGCATCCATTTCATTCTAGATTTTGAAGGTCAAGGTTACTGTGACCTTATGTTTGTTCCATTCAGGTGAACGTGATATCTCAAGAGATACTTGAGGGAATTTCATGAAATTTGGCACGAAAGTTCACTTGGACGAACTATGAAGTGATTGTCAAAGGTCAAGGTCACTGTGACCTAACAAAACATATTTTTGGCCATAACTCAAGAATTCTTTCACTAATTATTACAAAATTTCACACAAATGTCTAATATAATAAAACTATAAAGTGATGACATCTAAAAGGTCAAAGGGCAACTTCACTGTGATGTCATAATTTTCTGTAAATTTTAACAAATTTAACATCATAACCAAGATTTTTTCTATTTATTGGGACAGATCTGATGTGTAAAACTTAATGGCTTTTAACCTGCATTTTTTGTTGGAAAATAATGCACGTAGATAAAAGAAAAACAAACTTGATGCTTCAGCTGTGAGTCAAACTCTGGCCTCTGACAGATGTTTTGAATCTTTAAAATAAGGGTGCAGCCCTAACTGTGACCCTCCCCTGACTTGCAGTGGAATCATCATTGCTGAGCAGCAGTCTGTAATGTGCGTGCATGCTCAATATGCAGCTAATAGTGCATATTTACCAGCTAAAGAATGGAGGGTGACATGTCTCCATTGAGGCTGTGATAAAGTGTGACTTTGCTCTGCAGTGACTCGGTGTCCAGTGTTGGCTCTATCGGGACAGAGGATGTAGGAGAGGGGATTCGTCATTGGTTAGGAGTGCCCAGAGGAGGGTCCCGTGGCGGTGGCTCCCCCTATGGCAGCAGTACCATCAGCGGGCGCCAGTCTGTCGCTGACACCATGAGCACCTACAGCTTCCGGTAAGCCTGCAGTTCATACACAGATGTTGAGCTGCAGTGACAAAACGAATCAGCAACTATTTTAATGACGGTTTTTCAGTCAGTTGATTAATTGATAATGAAAATATCTGTTAGTTGCAGCCTTAAATGTATGTTAACCAGTCATATGGGCTGTTTTGACTGATATAGTGTCTCTTTTCTTCCTCTAAAGTTCCTGTGTGGATCCTGATGACGATGGCTCTGAGGCAGGAGGCGGGGGTTCCAGAGGTCCCAGTCGAGCCCCGTCCTCTTCTGCCTTGTCTGAGCTGTTGGACGGACTCCGTAAACGCAGAGCTGGCGGCGATGCAGGAGAAGGAGCCGGCAGCACCGTCTCCCTGCCAGTTTATCAAACAACCGCGGCCTCGACTCTCAGGCGAAGAACCTCAGCCCTCTCCCTCGGTCCAGGTGACCTCCAGGAGCCCCGGCCTGGCCCCAGCATCCTCAAACCATCCTCGCCACTCCTGCCTCGAGCTGCCAGCGCTCGCTCTATCAGTGAAGCCCAGACATCTGCTGCCGTCTCTACATCTGGAGCCAAACTCTCTCGCTTCAACTCAAGTGATTCCCTCTCTGCGCTTCCCTCACTGCCTCACCTCTCCTCCTTGACTTCCTCCCTCACTGCTCGCCATCAGCCTCCCTCACTGGCCATCCCAGAGGAGGACGGAGACGAACCCCTCC
This sequence comes from Epinephelus moara, assembly GCF_006386435.1. Lineage (NCBI taxonomy): Eukaryota > Metazoa > Chordata > Actinopteri > Perciformes > Serranidae > Epinephelus > Epinephelus moara. Next base: position 5,468,659 of record NC_065514.1, read on the forward strand.
GCTCCCGGATGACCCCCATACAGCGCTCCCCTCAGGCACTGAGGCGGTGCATGCTGGGTAGTCTCGTTACAGAGGATGGAGGCGAAGCGTCTCTGGGTTCAGAACCTATGGTCTTCCAAAACCGCCACCTGGTTGACGACCGTGACGACGCATCCTCCGAAATCCTGCCCGCCATCCGCAGAGCTCAGTCCACCAGCAGCCTGGCCAGCTCAGTCAGAGGAGGCAGGAGGGCGCTGAGCGTCCGCTTTGGAGAGCTGCCTCCTTCGACCCGCAGCAGGAAAAGCTCTGAAAGTGAGTCCTCCAGCTCAGGTGGAAGCTCCCAGGGAGGCGGAGTGAGACGCAGGTTTGAGAGGCCGCAGGGGGAGAGACTGGAGGCGGAGGGCAGTGAGGGGGGAGACGTGGCTTCAGTCATGAAGAAATACCTAAAAAAGGAGGTTGACTGATGTAAATGAGGTGAGACACCACGGTCTATATTCTATACATGTTATAAACTGTACAAATAAAGGCTTTAATTTAGTTTTTCATGCATCAGATTGTTTATAGATTACAGGAAAATATCTGAACTACCTGTCATGTCTTAACTTGAGTTTAAAAGACAGGAAGAATCTTTTTTCCTTCTACAGAAGTAATTCTTAAACTCATGACCATTATGTGCTGAGGAGACTCACTGCCTGCAGGTCACATGACCACCCGTAAGTTTAAAGATACAGGACAAACTGAGCTAAACCGTTTAACATCAACAGCTGTTGTTTTAGCTTGTTGGTAACAATTTGCTATTAGATGAAAAGCCTCTGTACTTGTTTATAACATAATATTAGCGGCGGTGGATGAGAGACTGCGGACAGAGCAGACTGAAATATCACTTTCCTACATGATTACATGTTGCTAAACAGCTGCACTGATAAAGTATTGGCTTTTTCCTTGTGGAGGTTTTTATTGCAACCACAGTAAAAAGTGTAGTTGTCATCAGCTCAAATTATCTTAACCTTTCCCTCTCCACTGCAGCATCATTACTCTGTGTTTGTGTGTGTGTGAAAAGTGGCATAGCAGCCCCTACGCACAGGCAGCAGGAAGAGACACTGCTGGATGATAATAAAAATGCACCACAACATAAACACAGTAAGCTAACGGTGAGACGGATTTAAGAACCGTAACATTGGAGTATCTCAAGAATGAATTTTGTACGGAAACATTCACATTCCCCAGAGGTTGAATTCTAACATCGTTGATGATCCTCTGACATTTCCTCTAGCGCTGATATAAGGTCCACATTTATATCACAATTCATTCATGTTCCCCTCAGGATGAATCATATCTTGTCTAATCTAACGCCATCATCAGAATCATCAGCATTTTAATGTGCCTAATACTTTGGTTTATGACCAAATACCTGCAGAGCTAAAGACGTTCCCATCAGCCTCAGCTGAACCTGGTGTTTAGTGCTGATTAGCAGATGTTAAATGTGACTGCACACTGAAATTGTGGAGAAAAACTACAAGGAGCCGACATCAGTTTAATTTTATGGTTATGAGGGTTGTAAAACGTGACGTCAGTTTCTCCCAAATGAGAACTTCTACTCTCTGCTGAGAGCAGATAAAGTCGGACTCTGATGTGGTATTTTTAGTCCCCATTCAACTTTCAGTGCAGTGATTCTGAGGTGTTTGATAACTGCAGGCCCAGACCTGTACAGTATATACATGTAGCTTCCTCTCTGTTTCACAGCATCCTTCCTGTTCTGACCATCTTGTCTTTGTCTCTTCCATCCGCCTCTTTGTGTCTCCTCATCCAGCTGTGAGCTGCACAGACAGACTGAAGGCTGCAGGAGCTGCAGGCCAGGATGAACCACTTCAGAAGACAACAAGGATGTTTTTTTGACTTGATTAAAACCTCCTGAAAATACATCTGCACTTAATCAACTGTATTTTCAGAAAAGCACTGTTTGTATATGAATAAAAAATGAAATGAACTTTGTGCTTTGTGAACTTATTTTCTCATATTTGACCTTTATGTTATATTTAATCAAATTTTTTTAATACACAAAAAGTACCTCTAAGGACGTAATTTTCTCGAATTCAACTGAAAAAACTTAAATGCAAGGTTCCCAAGGTCATGGAAAACCTGGAAAAGTCATATGATTTCACAATCATGTTTTTCCAGGCCTGGAAGTGTCATGGGATTGGTAAAAATCATTGAAAGTTTTGGAAAAGTCCTGGAATTTTGTTGTGTGTGATGTCATTTTTACAGTAATCTTCTGTGCATAACCTTCCACGTAAAGTAATAGCAAATATATTTTCTGTGGATGTCAACATAATGTTCTAATATATCAATTCATGACATTTTGTTTACCATCACATATGTTTCTACATTTTCTCCACATGTTCCATCTCTCCCTTCATGTATGCCAGCTCGCTGGAATTATGTTTTCATACAGGTTGAATCTGATAGTTTTGAAAAATGTCGGGTAAAAAGGGCAAGAAAACGGACAAAAAAGGTTGTCTGCAGTTTTAAAATATGTTAAACGCAATTCTATAAGTAAACATTAGGCCTTCAAAATCATTAGGTAGTCTTAAATTTGAATTTGTGAGTTCTTAATTCCCACGTGTTTTATCTAATTTAATTATCCATCTTTTCATTTCTTTATGTCAAAATTAGTCAACGTCTTCTGCATGAAAGTCAATTTTTCTGATTTACAAATCTTTAAACCTACCACTTACTCTAATGCTTACTTTATACACACACCTTCCTGTTGGCAAAATGTAAAAACAAGGTCCATGCCATCCTGACCACGCAGCAACCTCCAGGGATGAAAAATGAAGCCAACATGGGAGTGCCAAAAACTAGACTTTCTCTAATGGTCACTTGAGGCTCACTCCAAGAGCGAGTCAATCCCCACAGACCCCCATGTTAAAATGTCCAACTGGATGAACTCACTAGTTAAAATGTTATTAAGGCCGGAGGTGGTTCAGCAGAGCACCTTGGACCACAGGCTGATAGAACCAGGATGTACGACTGAACGCTGTAGGAAGTCCGTCTTGCTAGCTGCCGTTAGACTGTTTAATGTACATAGTTGAACATACATGAACAGCATAATACTGTTTACCATGTAGATGTGTGTACGTGCAATTGTATTTTTGATATTTATACATAATTATAAACATACATGATTTAAATGTTAATATACTTTTTATACTCTTTAGATAAGCCACATTGCACATTACCAACAAACACTTTATTTCAGTAATTTGCTTTAGCTTTTGTACTCAGTTTGTTGTATTTTTACCGGTCTCGTAGTAATTTGTAAGTAATTTCCTGTAAGGATTAATTACGTACTGTATATATCTAAGTTACACATAATTAAGTGCATGGCCACTTTGAGTTACAGGTAGATGCCGTCCATTGGCAAGTCACTACTACGGCAACAGTGTTGGTAAGCTTAACATAACGATGGTGTAACATAAGATTCTAAGTATATAGGATGCAGCTGTCGCTATTTGAGTGTGTTTCAGCTCATAAAAATTATTTGTGACATTTTGGTTGCATAAAAAAATCTTGTTCAGGCTTGTGCTAAAACACCCTCTAAAGAATCGGACGTTCTGTTTTTTCAGGAAGTACATTTTTTTTTGTCTGCGAGCAAAAATTATCATTAGCATTATCACAGTTCACCACAGCTGTAAATGCTAGCTAGGGTTATTTCCAACCTCTTGTCCAAATAAGGTCACTTGGCAGAGTCCACAAACAATCAGGCCATGTGACGGTGGCTTAGTCCATTATTTTATACACTCTATGGGCAGCTAATGCTGATACCAGGAAGTTGTTGTCGTGGAAGCATAATACCAGGGTCCCAAAAACACCACTCAACCTTGGCTCCAATTTTTCTCAGTGGCCACTTGCGGTATTGCACCAAAAAGCATTTTGCTGGTAGACCACCATTATCGAAGAGACGCCTGTAAAACTGTTGACAGGAAACAAGGTCAGTTATGACTCTCTCTATTATGATTTTTTTTTATCCATGGAGGTTTGATATTTGTAAAACTTTTCTTGAGCCAAGAATAACACTTAAAAATCTGTTACGTTGTTACACTTTAAAGTCTGTAAGCCGAGCGGGTAGTTGCGGATGGGGCAAACACTGTTATGGGCGGTAACTCAAACCAAAACTACTGCGCATATTCAGTGGGCCGCATATCACGGTAGTAAACCTGGAAGCTTGATACTGTTATACTGGTATACATGTTGTACATCTATGGGTAGCGCCAACCCCCAGGTTAGCACTGTTAGCTCTGTCAGCACTGTTGCCGTTGTTTAGCACAGAGTTAGCACCCTTAGCTGCTAGCCGCTGGCTCATCCACCTCCATGTTGAGAAATGTGTCCAGACAACTCATACGCTCTGAATTTCATATAAAGCCCCTTTAAGTAAATGTTTTGTACGCTATGTACCGCCGCTAGCATTTTAAGATTTTATTTTTTACACCTTTTCATCCAAGAGAGTGAATTTAACAGTGTTATTTTTCAGTAACACCTTGATTTGCAGTATATTCACACAGTGATTCACACCTGGGAGCTGTGAGTGATGCTGGACACGCTGCAGATGAAGGAGTGAAAGGTAAAACACCTCCATCAAGGACACGTAGCTGATAAAGAGACACTAAGAAAGTGTTACTCTGTTCCTGCTCCCTCATTTGCCAGCCAGTTTGGGGATTCAGAGTATGAAGAGGTCAATAGGCTGCTTACCCACAGCGAAAGGCTCCCAAATATTATCAAGTCAACAATTAAAATGTTCTGAGACGCTGCATGCATAAACCCAGGCTCTGACCTTGTGTGCAGGGTTGGTTGCATGATACGATTTCATCTCAATTTCGTAAAGTTAAAGTAAGCTTTTTGTGTGTGAAGGTTAAGGCCAAACTGTCAGCGCCTCATTGGATATGTTTCCGTGTTCTTTATCCCCATCTGTTGCTCTGCATGAGCCAAGCCAGAGTTCAGCTAGAGGTAACATTTACTGCAAGTAAAAAACCATCTGCAGCAGGCAGTACCAGTCTAAGTGGAGCAGATGCACGTCTGAAGTGAAAGTGGCCTCTGCATTACAGCCAAGACCAAATACCTCTGAAATACTCTAAAAAAAAAAAAAGTGACAGTTTGTACTGTTTCCACGTCATACTTTCAAAAATCAAGTGTTCCCCTTTAAAAAGAAGAATATTACACAGTATAAAAGTGTTTGGAAAAGTTTTTATGAGAGTAAAAAGACTAAATGTTACTACTGAGTGGGAATGAATGACCCATTAAATAGACAGATATTTATTAGACTTTTCGGGAATTCATTCTGTAGCCTGCTGCACAGTAAATGTCATATAAATAAACAGACAACTTTAGAAACTGCAACAACAATAGCACCAAAAAGCCAAACATCAACAACAGGGCACCTCAGCATCATTGTAGACCCATTCACCACATATCAGTGCCAATAAGGTCACTAAAAAAGAGTGTTTGGAGGCAAAGCCTTGGACAAAAAAAACATCAGCTAGCACTGTTGACTAAGCTTTATTCTGCTGTGAGTACAGTTTATCTCTGTCAGTCTTCTCATCTGGATTTTAGTGGCAGAGTACACCATATTCAAACTGAAATAGTACATGTGCAATGGTACAATTACTGGTGGAGCGACGGCTTGAGCAAACGTCTGCTGGAATGACTTGTTTAACTATCAAGATTTGATCCATTTGGTCCTATAACATTTGAAAACTCTAGAAGAGCTGTACAATTAAATCATTTTATCCCCATTCAAGTCAGTGCTGCACTTTATTCCCGTTCAAGTTAGTGGTGCACTAGTCTCTATATACAGACTCTACATTCAGTGAATGTAGAATCTGTAGGCAAACCCCGGAGATCTTGCCTCCGGAAGAAGAGCGGAAGAGCCCTGGTTTCCGGTTGTAGGCTGTTTGTAGTCCACGTGATATTGACCAATCACGTTTGAGCCGGCTGCAGTTATTGCCAGGTTAAAGGGTCCGTGCGGTGAACTAACAAGGCGGAACATAACTGGTGTCACTGCAAACTCTGAATCCATCGCAATGGTTCAGCATATTTACTTATATATAAACGGAAGTTGGAAACAGAAATTCGCCTCCTCCGCCCAAATCAAACCGGAATGCCAAAAAATCGGGGGTCTGCCCCCAGAGGCTGTATCGCTGTCTGCCAGGAAGTCAGATGCCGAATACAGCCGATGGGTTCCGAGAATGGTGGTGCACTAAACTGGAAGGTAGCTGTTTTGCTGGAGCAAGTTAGCCGCTCGGTGTTCTTGGCCTTCGCTCTTGAAAGATCTGGGTAATTTTACTTTTTTTTTTTAGCGCTACTTTCATAGGAATGAACAGGGGTCTGCATCCAACGCTGTATCCAGTTCTCTGCATACATCCACGGGTGAAACTAGTTGCAGTTCAACCAGTGGTTGTCTACAAGTTGTCATCCCTTAGCCCAGGGGTGGGCAACCTGCGGCTTCAGAGACACATTTGGCTCTTTATCCTCTCTACAATGGCTTCCTATGGGAAAACATCATTGTTCTAGGCCTAAAGTGATTTTATATTCTCCGACTGTAAAAATGTGAAGCCTCTGCACTCTCTAAGACAAGGTTTTGACATTTTTTTGACTAAAATGCGGATCATACATCTACAGTACGACCTGGTGTCTTTTCCTCTAAATTTAGCCAAACCTCAAATGGCAGTAGCTCGTCTTGAGTCTCCCTATCTAGGCTAACTCATTTATTTCCGTAACTGCTTATCCTGTTGGGGGTCGTGGGGGGCTGGAGCCTATCCCAGCTGACAATGGGCGAGAGGCGGGGTTCACCCTGGACAGGTCACAAGACTATCACAGGGCTGACACATAGAGACAGACAACCATTCTTCATGTCTTTTGATTGAGGGAGGAAGCCTCAAAAAATGGCTCTTTCAATAGCAAAGACTGCCGACCCTGCCTTAACCTGACAGACGCTTGTTAGGGGGGCTCAGTTTGATGCCGTCTCCTGATGATGTATTACATGTAAGCAATTAAAGTGAAAGTATTTGGACTGTAAAGGATTCAGATATAATGCATGCATTTCAGATCACTTTCAGCTCTAGTTAGTATAGCTGACTGTTCTAGTACTGCAGGAAATCAGCTGTTACATCAGCTCTCAGAAACACAGGAGGGTTTTATAAATGCCACTTTCTCTACTCCTACTCTGCCTAATGAAATCTTAAGGTGACATTTATGATAAGAGTCATGGCAACCAGGATTATTGGTTTATAAGAATATCTCGGGCTACTGATGACAGGGCTCTTGGATTATAGGCTTATAATATGGATTATGGATTTACATTATCTGAGGATCTGATTGAGATTCACACGCTCAGACTTGAACTCTGAATGTTTATGCGGCAGCCACACAGCAGCTTTAAGCTACGTGTGATTGTTTAATCAATGTAATCTTTATCATAGCACAATAAAACAGGCTCAGTGACCCGCTGCAGGTCTTTTAATTCAAGCACCGAGTGTCAAACAAGGTACAACTCCAGTTTCTAGTAGGAGAGGAAACAAAATACAAATGATCACATCATCCTGCAGCAGCTGACGTTTTTATTTACAGTCCCAACAGTCTGCAGCTTTTCAAACCATGGCAGCCGTCGTCTCCCTTGTTCCTCCTTTATCTTTGAAGGTGAAACTCATTTGTATAGTGCAGCTCTTTCCTTGTTGAAATAAGAAATTAGTTTCACTGGATCATTTAACACTGCACATATATTTATCTTTGTATAATCTCCGGATCAAAACTCACATGGGGGAAGAGGGAAAATTGAATTGACATCGCTGCTGCCAATTGACTCGGTGTTGCTTCCACATCCAGATAAGATGTTAGAGGTACCCTGGGTGTGTTGGTTGTTGACGTTCTGGGGCGCTATGTCAAGTTCTGCCTGTTACATGCAGTATCTTTTTTCAAAATACACTTATATTTTCACAGGAAATTTAACGTTAACATACATTCTCTTTCAAAATAAACGCACTACGTCAGTACAACAATGCGAATTGAGTTTTTTATCCAACAGCCGATGCATGCGGTTTAGGTAGGTTTAGGAAAGACGAACAGGGTTTGGCTTTATAATCTTATAGGATGCAAACACCGCTCTCCCTAGTGAAAGTTGGTGTTTGTTGGACCCATACACCAGCCCTCCTCCCCACCCTACTCGGACTTTCGCTGTGTTAACTTTAGTTCTTGTCCCACTGCATTTCCCCCTGACACCGCTGAGCACTGTTTAACTATAACTGCAAGCGGCCGCATGTCATGCCAACGTTAAAGGATTGCTTGTTTTGTCATTGTCTGATGCTGCAAGTCACTGCCCAAGCGCCGGATTTCATCAACTCCAGAGTGAGACTGGGTTGGCGGTTTACAGTAGCAGTGGCAGATTAAACATTTAAATCTTCAGTGATTTTTAAAATGACAGATCATTGAAGAAGTAATGTTAGAAGCAGCTACTCATTTCTAGCAAGCAACTCAGTCGGTTATTCCGTCTGAAGTGATGTGTCACTGGCAGATTTAGCTAGCTAGCTTGCTATTTAAGCTAAAGTTGACATTACCATCATGACCTGTTTTGAAAACCTTGTTTCCAGTTGACTTATTTTAAAACAAGAATTCTTACGGGGTAATAGGTTTTGTTTCAGCATAGAGTGCTGCAGGGATGATGTTTATTAGTTGGCCAACATGAATGCTAACATCGCCCTGTTCCCTTCGACAAAAAGCCTATGGGATTTTTCAACAGGATATTCAATTACTGCCGGAAATAAACAATGTGGCAAACAGAAGTTTATGACACTTGCACGTTTTGTTCAGCGAGATAATCTTCACAAACGAACACCAATTTTATGATTTTTTTAAGCGAAAATGCAGTGGCCAGAAATAAAACGTTAACGTTAGGTTACAAACAAACTACACCACAATCATTACTTCAAAGTCGCCACCTCAACGAGGCTGGTGGGCGTAATGATGCTCTGTGTGGTCCCATTTAGCCACTTGTTAGCAAACTTCTTTTTTAGGACACGTAAAGGCTTTTAAGTCACAGGTGGGGTATTGACTGGCGTATTTAATGTTGTTGAACAAAACGTGAAAGTCTCTTAAGCTTGTGTTAACCACAGACTTTAACCAAAAACCCATTCACAAAACCCACTGACTTTGAGACGAGTTAACCAGAAATGCTAAAATGCTAAAGCTGAAAACACACTGCCACCCCTGACACACACTGGACGTGCAGCCCATTATAGACAACCACACAAAGTTATTACTACTTTCACTGAAAGATCTGTACCTCTTCCACCTCAGCTAAAATCAAGTGTGGACACCCTAAATAAAGTTGATTTCTCACCTAAGTGCCAATCTCCATAGCTTTGACTCGCCAGGCAATATTTTTTTGGCCATAGCCTTTACAATGCCGGGACTGTGTGTTATTTAGCCTGAGATATTTCTGGACCTCAACAAGTCTCCTCATCCATTTCTATTCACACAGGGGAAACAGCAACAGAGCTCTCTTTGCATTACTGGTGAGGAGAGGAGTCAAGCTGCCACAGGAGTGGAGAAAAAGAGCTGCTACAAGACCTGGTATGTACAAGCAGAGAGTAAGTGGGGGAAAAGTGCATTTAATTCTGGGGCTGGCGATGCCAGAAATAGGACAGTGGTGTGAAGTGCATCTTGCCGCCAGTGTGGGGTTATACATTAAAAATAATAGGGGCTTATTCTTTCATGTGCACCATTCGCTCCCAGTGTGTTTTGGCCTTAAGTCATTTCCAGGTTTTAGGACTCATTCCTACACCACTCTAGTATGGGGGACACATATGAAACTGAAGGAACTCTGTCAGAAAATTTTGAGCATCAAACACTTAATTTCCTGCACCCTGGTGAATTTTTATTCCCCCAATTTGTGCCGTTTCTGCATCGATTTAGAAGGGAAATTTCTTAACATTTTCAAAATAAAAGTCTGTTGCTACTTTTGCTTTTATTGGGGGTGACAAATGTGCATGTTTTTAATATTAAGGGGTTTGTGTCCCCCGCATCCCCCTGAAAATCTACACCTATGACACATATCATGCAAAGAGACTGGGGCAAACATAAGTATCCTCACACCCAATAAAAAGCAGGACAGAGTTGCTAACGTTAGCTTAATTTCAGATAGCATCTGATCTGGCTTGAAGTACAACACAGTGGATGTGCTATTTGTGAACAGGGTTTTTATTTTATTCACACGTAACTAGAGCCCACAAACTAATGTAGTTAATAATGTGCTCCTTGGCCTTGGAAGCAATGTATTACTGTTGAGAGCAAGCTAATTACCCGGACATGCTAACGTTAGTAGTTTACATCAGAGCAGAAAAAGACAGCTTAATCTTTTGCTGTTGTGAATTATTGATCTGTCTGTTATTTTTCTTTGCTCTTGCATATCTACAGATTAGTTCAGTGCAGTTCATGAAACCTTATTTTAGACTCAGATAATCCCCCTTTTAAACAGCTGTTATATTAAATATTTTCCCTCCAAATGCCTGAGAGGAATTCTGGATTATCCTCATTTCAACTTGTGCTCTGATCCCTACTAGCTGTTTAAATGTGTCATAACAAACTTGTGGCCCACTTCAGCACCTCCGCGTGATGAAGTATGTCGTACATAAGTGTTCGCTGATTGGCTTGATGCTCGAGTCTTGACCTAATTATTTTAAGTGGCTCTGCTGAATTGCAGGTCCCTCGACGATCTAATTTGAATGACTTTGACGAGACGACTGTAGTCCAGAATGTTGCATGGGGATTTCTATTGATCCAAAGCAAACATGACTATTATTATTATTATTATAAGCTCCAAAAACACAGGATCCTGCTCACAGTGCAACCAGTATTGTTTCACTAGACCCTTCAAACATAGTTTTTAATGTGCATTGTTTATTTGTACAAGAGCCTTGTTTCTTTAATTTTGTGTGAACTCATATAGAGTTGGAAAGAAGTGAAGAAAAAAGTGTACATTTCTGCAAACCACGACTATGTTATATTTGTACATTATTTTGTAATGGAAACTTCATGTTTCTCAGCATGCTATGGTTAACATGTGGATAGGTTTAGTCACAAAAAACCCCCCACCTGATTATGGTTAGGAAAACAGCGGTTGCAAAGGGTTGCCGAAAATAATTGGTGTTGTTTGTTGGTTTTGAACAATGGTCTGCAGCTTTGTAGGCGTCTGATGGGTCTGATAGGTTTAGGCACAAAAACATTTGGTTATGGTTCGGAAAAGATCGTGATTTGGCTTAAAACACCCACATTTCATGGCACAAAACTTGCTGGAAATGCAGGGACTGGTTGATGGAAAAACACAGAGGTTCAGTGGCTCAAACACCACGAGGAAACACTGCAATGTGACGGTCAATAACACAGAAGAACAGTGCCACCAATGCTGCTGGGAAACATTGCAATATGCCAATGAGAAACACCCAGTAGCCGCGGCACAAACGCTGTGATGTGTTTTTGCTTCTAACACCCATGTTTCATGGCACAACATCTGCTAGAAATGCAGGGACAGGTTTGAGGAAAACACAGAGGTTCAGTGGCTCAAACACCTCTGGGAAATACCATGATATGTTGATAAAAACACTTAGGATCGGTGCCACAAACGTCGCTGGGAAATGCCGCAATGTGTTGGGAAAAAAACACCCAGGATTGGTGCCGTGAATGCCCCTAAAAAATCCTCAATGTTTCAATAGCAAATCACGCTGCTGGGAAATGCCACCATGTGTTTTGGCTTCAAACACTCACACTTAATAGTGCAAAAGTCACTGGAAATGCAGGGATGGGTTTGTGAAAAACACTGAGGATCTGTGGCTGAAACACTGCTGGGAAACACTACTATGTGTTAGTAAAAAACACCCAGGATCAGTGCCACAAGCGCGGCTTGGAAACACCACGATGTGTCAGTAAAATAGATCCAGGATTGGTGACACAAGCGCGGCTGGGAAACGCTGATGTGTCAGTAAAATACACCCAGGAATAGTGACACAAATGCCATGATGGGTTTTTGCTTATAACAGCCACGTTTCATCACACCAAAGCCACTGGAAATGCAAGGATGGTTTGTTAAAAAACCCAGAGGTTTGGTGGCTCAAACGCTGCGGGGAAATGCTGCAATGTGTCAATGAAACACTCAGGATCGGTTTGATTAATGCTGCTGGGAAAAGCCAAAATGCATTAGTAAAAAATACCCAGGATCAGTGACATGAACCCTGCTGAAAAACGCTATGTGTGGGTAAAAAACGCCATGGATCGGTGCTACAAACCCTGGTCGAGCTGCTACAAAGGTTCTCCAAAAAACAACTGGCGTTGTTATTTGTTGGTCTCTAACAGTGGTCTACAGCTTGGCAGGCGTCTCAACTTGGTCACATGCTATCCATCATCTCTTCCACCGCTTGATGACAAAGTCAGCTCATATACTACGTCTTGTTGAAACATTGATATGATACATATGAAACATACAAACGTAATATATTCATGCTTTGCAGAAACGTACAATGCCAACATTTTCCTCTGGGGACTGGGCTGTTTTTTTTTGTTTTTTTTTACCATCAACAGTGTTTGGTGATAAACAGTTGGAGCACTTTTACAACTTGGATGGATATTAAACACTCTTGGTTCAACCATTAGCAAAAAACAGGACAGACTGTGTCAGAAAATATAAGGGTTCTTCATAAAATGTCAAAGGTACTAGCCTGTGGGCATAAAAACTGTGGAGAAGCTAATTACAACTCTCAAGGTGCATTTGCGAGAAACATTCAATCACAGAGACAAATTGCAGTTGTAGAAAAGGTTTTAGAAATAGTCTGACCCAATAAATTCTCATGTAAGACGGCAAATTTTTGTACAAATTAAACACATTTCAGTAGGTGAATTTTGTGACTGTTTAACAGAGCCAGGCCGGCTGATTTCCTGTTTCCAGTCCTGTTACTAAGCTAAGATAATCGGCCACTGGCTGTAGCTTCAGACATGATACTCCTCATGACTTCCCTTTATGTGTAAAATGAGCCAAGTCGAGCTGCAAGAAGATGTTCACAGAGCAAATTTCCTATTTTCTCATTTATCTAACTTTTCCAACCTTGTGTTCAAAGTGAACCAACTGTTAATGCAGGTAAGTGTTTATGTAGCACTATCGATCTTTGTATCGGTGGAGGAACTGCTTCAGTAACTTCATCAATGTTGCTTTTATAACAGTAACACAGGTGATCTAGATTAACCTCCTTCAGGCGGTGAAATCGAATTATTTAGTCCCCTGCAAATAGGCGTCATCAACCTCCTGTCTCAACAGCACAGAAAGGATCTGCAGTGTGTGTGTGTGTGTGTGTGTGTGTGTATTTGTGAGGGAGTGGAGTGGAGGTAATGTTATATAAACAATGTTCGATTATTTTCCGTTTCAGCAGTAGAAATTCATAATTATACGATATAATCGATAGAGGAAGATGCAGTAATGCGCAAACTTATACGGGACGCATTTGTCCCCATATCTACCGTTTTAGCTCATTTCGCGGCTCCCGGCTGCATCCGCCTCCCTCAATACTGAACCAATTTTAAAACGAGTTGTACCTATGAATCATACGCACACATACACATGGGGAAATAGGGCCCAGGTTGAAAAATACCGAAGTTATCCTTTAACGTTGGCATGATACGGGGCCGGTTGCCATATAGTTTAACAGAGCCTGGCAGCGTCAGGGAAATGCGGTGGGACAAGGACGAAAGTTAAGTTGGCAAAAGGCTGACTGGGGCAGGTGGAGGGGTGGTGGATGGGTCCAACAAACACAGACTTTCACCCAAGAGAGTGATGTCCGCGTCCCGTAAGATTCTAAAGCCAAACCCTGTTCTTTTTTCAGAAACCTACCTACGTGCTTTTGTTGTGCGTTTATTTTGAAAGAGACATGTATGCAAACATTAAATTTCCTAAAATATTGGAAGGGTAAAGTAATAGATTTATTTACATACATGAAGTAGGTGGACACGTACATACAGTATATACAGCATACAAGATTCATATTTGATAATGATGTCTGACACCTACATGTTAAAGAGAGCATTGACACACTGGTCATGCATTGCCTTTATATTGTCTTTATTCTACAGGTGACTTGCTCTACGTGTGAGTGTGTGTGTGTGTGTGTGTGTGTGTGTGTGTGTGTGGGTTTATATGCCTGTGTGTAATCTGTATTCCTTCCATGATCCTTCTGTAGATATGAACAGCGAGCGAAGCAGCCAGCTCTCATTAGGATCCGGAGAACAGCTGCACATTAGGTATGCCACATCAGTAGGAGACCTTCTACTGTGATTACATCTCTGCTGCTACACATTCTCACTGCTGCATCCACACTGAGCAGAAATTATGTATATTGAGCCTGATTGTCCTCACTTGTAATTGCCGTATGATTTACAGTAATAGCCCCGCGTCACGGAGCTGGTGTTGCGCTCACTTTCTGATGCTTCCAAGATTGACTCCTGCGATTGAACATGCTGTCGGCGGTTAACGACTTCAGATAAATCCTTGTTTATGTTCCCTGAGTCCTGTTGATGAAATGGATGAGGGAAGGCAAATAAAATTAAAACCAAGCCATTAATAAGTGATGCGTCTGCTGCTATACGCCGGTCCATAGATCAGCGAGCTCCTGTTTGTGTGAGGCAAACAAATGTTTTTCCATGGCTCTCCCATTGTGCGTTATCAGACTGCTGCAGGCCGGTGTAGCCAAATGTGGCTTGTTAGGGAATCTTAACAACAGAGGAGCTATAGAGGATCTCCACTTTAGCAAATCTTCACCGCCTCAGGGCGTCTTACACTGACAGCAGGGCACACACTCACACACACACACGGCAACAGCCACAGTGTCTGTGTGTGGGAGTTTGTGTGGGAAATAAATGCATTGTGTTTTTGTACCGGAGCTAATATAATAGGGTTTGTTGGTTAATTTTATGTCTGTCTCCAAAGTCCCAGACAAGCCACTGATGGAGGCAGAGCTCAGTGTGTAAATTGTCCTGCTCAGTGACCTAAAATCTTGTCCGCAGCAGCCTTTGTGGACATGTCATTGTGTGGAAGATACTGTAGTCTAAGTAAGTGGTGTGTAAATAAGTAAGTGTGCACAATAGAGAGAGTGTGTGCATGATGTTTTTTGTCCATTGTTGCTTGTCAGCAATTATGCGTGTTAAACTCAGCTCTTTGCCGCTTCTGCAGCGTCTCCTAGAAACTATGTTTGTGTGCCGCTAATTTGCTTTGGCAATTTCGTCTGTGTTTGCCTAACTGGTTATGCAACAAAAAACATTTTAGTTAAAGGAGGAGGCTTGAGGAATTCTATATTCCTCCGAATGATAACGAATCACATGAAAGCACTAAAAACAACAATATGTGTCTCTCAATACTTTCTGACTTCCTGTCAGCTCCGAGCCCATTTGTTCCTACTGAAGACGTAATTCTTTAAAAACACAAATATAACAAAGTCTCAGTGATTCCCTTAAACAGCTGGTCACTGTAGTTTTTCATCAAACAGGAGGAAATAGTGCATTGTTGGGGACTATTTTTAGCAGCGGATTAATCCATAATTTAGGATAGCAGGATGCTGTATGTAAGAGGCAAAATAAACTACTTTAACTTTTTAAAAATGTTGTCTTTAAAACTTTTTGTGTAGTGTTTGACAACCTGTTCCCAGGTTGTCAAATAGCGATACTTTGTCACGCCCCTCTGCGTCTCATAGTGACGCACAAGGCACCCTTTATGGTCTCCATGTGATGCACAGCTGAAACACATTGTAACACGCGGTTAATGTTGTGCATGACATGATTTTGCAAAGTAAGACATGTTCCTGGATCAACATCCCATCACGTTCCTGGACCAACATTGCAATCAACCAATCACAGCCCTCTGACATCATCAATGTGCTGTTCCTGTCCTTCTTTCAAAATTCATTTGTGCTTCTCCAGGAGCTAGATTTCCACATGGAGGTTAATGCAATCGAACAAAATCCTCTGTAAGACTGAAAAACAAAAAACAAAAGTTGTAAGCTACTGCAGGGTTAGCGATTAAGTTGACTATGCTAACTTTCCAATAGACAACAATATTAGCAAGTTAGCTTGCTAAGTAGGTTGGCTATGCTAATGAGTAAACTAACAAAGAGTAAGTATAGGGCATTTTTCAGTCGCAAATTCCTGCAGAAACTCATTTTCCATTTTCTTTCTCCATGTTGATCCTGGATAGATTTGGTTAGGTTTATCTAGGACCTTCATTATTATCATCATCATCATCACGCTGATTTGTTTATGTCAACATCGAGATGGCAGTGATGGTCCTGGATCGACACGAGCACTGCAATACTGCAACAGAAAAAGATAGTTGGCTGTTAAAAAGGAGGGAAAATGTGTCCTTCACAGGTGTTTGCAACTGCAAAATGACATCATCCTTACTCTTAACGTTAGTGTACTCCTTAGCATAGCCAACCTGGTTAGCAAGCTAACTCGCTAACCCTGCAGTTGCTTGTAAGGTTTTTGCTCAATGTATCTTCAATTTGGAAAACTAGCTCAGCTCTGAAGATGCACAAAGGAATTTGGAAAGAAGCACATGAGCAGCACACGGATGATGTCAGAGGGCTGTGATTGGTTGACTGTAGCTATGTTTCCATCCAAAAGTGATTCAAATCATTGGGAAATGCGCATTAAAAGAAATACGAATCCTGTGTGTTTCCATTAAATGTACGGACTTTGGTGAAAACTACGAACTCGCGCTAGTTTTCCTCAGAACCAGAAACAAAACAAGTCTCGCATTCTTCTTCTTCTACGTTTTCTGGCGGTTGGCAACCAGCTTGTAAATGCATTACCGCCTTCCCGACCCAGAGTGTGGATATCACCATGGAGAGAGGTGCGCTACGTCAGACTTAATTCAAACATAACTGTTTCCATCCCCCATTTTGCAAATCAACATTTTTTCGAATCAACCAAAACCCGGCTAAAGCGAGCGTATTTTAGTTTGTGCGAATCAGGGGATTTTAATTCGAATTTTGGCGTTTCCGTAATAATTTTCCGATGCGATACTTCTAGATGCGCATCTAAACAGGCTGATGGAAACATGGCTTGTAATAGGTTCCTAGCACCTGGCTCTAAAAACTATTATCGAGATTATCGCTGTCCACTTTTGTATTCCATCAGAGCAAGTCGGGATGAAGCCGGACACAAAACTAACCGGCATGCATTGTGCAGCGATCGTTGGTGATTGAATCTACACAGGCCGGGCTCATTTCGAACAGGGCTAACGCTGGTCCTGGAATGCGATGTGGGATGACGATCCAGAAGCATGTCCTACTTGACAAAATCACATTGTGCGTCCAAAACCACATACACCAATACACCTTACCAACATACACTTGGACAAAGAAAACAAAGGTTGCAAGTAGCAACTAAATGTCCACACACACTGAGATATACTGTCCCCAGTGTCCATAGCTGGCTGAAGTTGTCCGTACAGTGTTGGGATGTCCAATGAGTGGGATTTAAGCAGGTAAAATAAACAGCACACAGAGCCAATGCTCACAGGGACACAAATCATCGGCCACTACTAAGCTGCTGCTGAATCCATTTACTTTCTGATAACATCAGTAAACAGACACCACAACTAAACAAACACTCTGTTTCTCTCTCCAGCCACATTCCCACCTCTCTAAATATGACCATGGCTATTTTCTACCTGTCCAACAGATGCCCTCTAACTTCTCCACCTGCCCCAGCCATATCCACTGACTCTGACTCCAGCCCCTCCCTCAGCTGACCTACAGTAACCCCCGTCCCTTCAGTCCCAGTCACATGACCTTCCCCGCCCACCTCCCTACCTGTTCCCACTCTCCCTCGTCAACCTGCTCTTTTCAACTCACTCCTTGCCAGATTGTCCAAATTGCCAATCATGCTTGTCCCTTTGTTTTCCAGCCATCTGAACCTGAACTCTGGCCTGAACCTGCACCTGATCGGTTCCTGTTTTCCCCTCGCTAAATGTTGCCTGTTCCTGACCTGCTGTCCAGCCTCGCCCTTTGGATTTGTTTGGATTTGTTTGCCTGTTTGGACCACCAACCTGGATCTGCTCCTACCTGCCTCCCTGCCAGTAAGCTTAACTATCTTCACTTATTAATACATACCTGAACTGTTCATGTCTGCACCACATCTGACAGCTACTAAATTGCAGCTGAGTGTAATTGCTTTCTGATCTGTGAACAGACCCCATATCTGAACAAATTCACAATAGGAGCGTTTTTTTGTTTTGTTTTGTTTTTTAGTTTTGGAGCTCTACAGCACTGAAGAATAAAATTTATCAGGTGTCAGGCAGTCATTTGATTTGTTGACAATTAAAAAAACCAAATCCTAAAATATCACCAGACTTGGGGATGATCATGGTTTTCATTACATATAAGTGTCTCATCCTGACCAAATCTCCAGGATAAATGTTTCTGCAAACCATGGGTAGGCCTATGTGACATTTGTACATTATTATGTAGCAGATACATTGAAACTTTACATTTCAACACGCTGTGGTTAACATGTGGTTATGTTTAGGCATAAAAAACACCCAGTTATGGTTAGGAAAAGGTCATGTTCCGCTTAAAATACCTGCTTTTGGTTGCACAATCTTGGCTGGAAACGCAGCGATGTCAATGCCATGTTGTAAAACTGACGGCCCAAAAATCCGAAACCACATTAGTCCAAAAAATGACTCGAACAGCCCATTTCTGCGACAGTCTGTGATCCCAAAAACAATGGCCCATGGCTCTGAAGTCCTTTTGTGCCACCAAATGTGGGTGTTTTAAGCCAAAATAGGATTTTTTCCTGACTATAACCAAGTGTTTTTGTGCTTAAACCCAACCCCACGTTCAACAAACTATAGTGTTGTTGGGAAATGTAAGGTTTTATCATATCTGCTACACAGTAATATGCACATGTATCTTGGTTTATGTAGCATGTGAAATAGGGTATGGCACGGTCACTACCTGGAGCTCGCATCAACGGAGCCTGGGTTTGTTGAAGGTGGCAGTGCTGTTTGGGCTGAGAAAGCCATGCGTAAGTAAGGTAAAGGAGGTTGTTGGGTCGGTGTGGGGAGCAGTGAGACCTGGCATTAGGGGAGTGTCTCTGGGACGCCAGAGATCACTGTCTAGCCTCCTGGAGGTGTCGTGGGACCAACTAGACGAAACACTGGTGAAAGGAGGTTCCCACCTGATGACCCCAAAGACATGTTAGTTATCACAGCTCACTGGTCTGTATAGGGCTTAGGAGGTTATTCACTGAGCGCTGATCCTTTCTCTAGAGCACAAACTTCTTGTGTTTATTTGAACACATGTATCTTCGTTTACAGAAACATACAATGCAAGCATTTTTTTTCTTGCACTTGCGTAACTGCACTGGAGGATATAAAGAGCTGGCCAGTAACCAGAGGATCTGTTACCTCTGTGATGATAATTGTCTGGGAGATTGGTACTGGTATATTTTGTTTGAATGTCAGAATGTAAGCTTAATTACTTATAGAGAAAGTATTATTTAAACCATCCATCTATGTCTAAATTAATTTTGTTATAACAATCAGATGAGCCAAAAGTAATCTGCAAACTAGGTGCTTTTTTGAAGAAGTAACACTGGGTGTACTTTAGCTACGCTGTGTACCATTGTTTTGTTATTGTATGTAACGTTTGTACCCTGTACCGTGTGATATGGTCGTGAGTCAAATAAATGAAATGAATATTTTCAGAGAAAAAGGACTTCGGAGCAACGTGCATGTGTTTTTAGGCTAACAAGCTGTTGGAGAAATGTGTTTACGGTCCATTGGGGCAAGGTTTGGATTAACAGGCTTTAGAATTTAGGGCTGGCGGATCAATGGGCAGTCATTGCGATGTCTCTGTAAAAGACGAAAGCTTTTTGTGGCACTGTCCTTAATGGAAAAACAGTAATAGGTTGCTAAAATCATCCACATTTGGGGGCTGAGAAGCCACTGGAAACGCAGTGATAGCTCACCAAACGACAACCAGTTTTGTTGTTTGTTGACCTCAGACAGTGGTCTGCAGCTTGGTATTACACGTGCCTGTTTTATTTTGTTCTGAAAATATCGGCCTGCAGCCTCGTTCTTTGGACGATAAATGAGGTGCAGACCTCCGCCCACATTTAAGAGTACTGTTTGTGGATGAAACGCTAGGGTCTAGGTACCATGTCTGAAGGGTTACTGTTGGTTCCAATGGTACCATACTGAAAGAGTTAAGTGGAAACGGGGCCATTCCCCTAACTGTAACCTTTAATTGATGAGTGCCTAAACATCACCACAACAAAGTTATATCATGCTTTAGTTGCTATGAGCGTTTATTGTTAGAAAAACAATTGCAATGTGTTGTCAGTAAACATGAAGCAGATGTTTCTAACATCAAATTAATGGCTGCAAACCAGTAGAATACAAACATAGTTTCTAGGAGGAAGCATTGCTGGAAAACATAATGAAGCTTTTTGTCTTTTTAACTGATGGTTGTTCTCTTTTGTTGATCACCGCCCGCAAATCTTCATTTATCCACCTTTTTATTCACTGCTGCACCACTCAGCCTTTTTGTGCTGTGATCACTATTATTACTATTATTCCCTTTTTTTTTAGCTTGTTTGTTCATCCTCTGTGGTTTTGCAAAGAGTATCCTAAAAAGCTCACTTTCTTTGTGTGTGTGGTTTTTTGTGTGTGTTCCTCGGTTCAATGTGACCCCTGCACCTCTGCCATGCAGCAGTGTGAAACACAGACGTGGAGGCATCGAGCAGCCAGGCTCACTGCGCAGGCTTTATCCCTCCTCGCATGTATCTGTGAAGAAAACACACAACAGCAGCGTGAGAACCAGAAGCGATGGGAGGAAAGTAGAGAGATAAAAGAGATGAGATTGGGGGTAAGATGGAAGAGGGGGGGATTAGACAGAGGGAGAATGAGCGGGGATGAGGATGGATGACACAGCGAGTGAGCTGGAGTGGGGGTTGGTGGTGGTGGTGGTGGTGGTGGTGGTGGCGGTGGCTGATCTTTCACAGAAATAATGATATCTCTTCTCCTTCAGAGGCCGTTGTCTAATCATTTTATTCTTTGGTTATCAGAGATGGAGGAGACAGCGCTCTGCCATGTTGGCAGACAGCCACTCGGCTAACACACAGCGCTGCCTGTCTCGGCACACACAGGCTAAAAATCAAGGAGTTTATTCATGTGGACAACGATCCTGTTTAGAGTCCCAGGATAATAAACATGGCAGCACATTAGCAGAGATAACACCACACAGATGATGTACTGTCATTACACTGTGGATATTCACTGGGAGGATAAAGTAAGAACCTTCACAGTAAACGCATGAAATGGAAAATAGAAGACTGAAAGGAAATTCTGGTTCATTGACATTTATTTTTTTCTTTAATAGTTTTGACCGTCTATCCAAAGTACTTCTAGGAGCACTGCAATGCTCGATAAAGTTCAATGGGGCAAGAAACTGCTTTAACGTGTGCATCATCCATTTAATCCTGCACACTTTATACACTTACCGGCCACTTTACTAGGTACACCTGTTCAACTGCTTATTAGCCAATCATATGTCAGCAACTCAATGCATTTAGTCATGTAGACATGGTGAAGACGACCTGCTGAAGTTCAAACTGACCATCAGAATGATGAAGAAAGGTGATTTAAGTGACTTTGAACGTGGCATGGTTGTTGGTGCCAGACGGGCTGGTCTGAGTATTTACTGGGATTTTCAGCACAACCATCTCTAGGGTTTACAGAGGATGGTCCCAAAAAGAGAAAATATCCAGTGAGCCAAAATGCCTTGTTGATGCCAGAGGTCAGAGGA
>NC_065514.1:5490689-5529424 GCF_006386435.1 Epinephelus moara
ACTCCAATGGCCTCCTCAGTCACCAGATCTCAGTCCAATAGAGCACCTTTGGGATGTGGTGGAACGGGAGATTCTCATCATGGATGTGCAGCCGACAAATCTGCAGCAACTGTGTGATGTCATCATGTCAATATGGACCAAAATCTCTGAGGAATGTTTCCAGCACCTTGTTGAATCTATGACACCAAGGATTAAGGCAGTTCTGAGGGCAAAAGGCATCCGACCCCAGTACTCAGAAGGTGTACCTAATGTACCCATACATATGCTTTATTGTACATATTTATTTGCTCTAATGTTCTTTCTCTCCACACTGGCTGTACAAAGGTACCTTTGCTAATGTGATTCCAGTGTGAGTGATGGAGGGAAAATAATCCTTGAATTGTCCTTGAATTGCAAAAATACTTGAAGCAGATATGATATGAGGTCTCAGCAGTTTGTGTTAGTCAAATAAGAGGCCAATGTAGACGGGGAGAATACATCCATACATATATATATATATATATATATATACTGGCTGTACAAAGGTACCTTTGCTAATGTGATTCCAGTGTGAGTGATGGAGGGAAAATAATCCTTGAATTGTCCTTGAATTGCAAAAATACTTGAAGCAGATATGATATGAGGTCTCAGCAGTTTGTGTTAGTCAAATAAGAGGCCAATGTAGACGGGGAGAATACATCCATACATATATATATATATATATATATATATGGATGTGTGAGAATTGTTTTAAGACAGACAGAAAAAACTGTGACCCTATCTTTTGACCTTCAGGTGCTGAATCGTCAAATATGGATGCAGTTTCTAGGATACTGGACTGCACAAAAGAGTTTACCTGATCTTTCTTACAGTAAGTTCACTTAAGTATTTATGACCTGTATCACTGCCAGGGATGGATTATTGTATGGGCATAAGAGCTCAATGGATCCCTGGACCAGAACCTTTGTTTGTTTCACATTTATTGTTGGAAAGGAAATCAAATGACTACAAGAGACACAAAATGGCCACAGAGAGATGCAAAATGACCACAAAGAGACACAAAATGACCACAAAGAGACTCAAAATGACCACAAAGAGACACAAAATGATCACAAATAGAAGCAAAAGGGATTGAAGAGACAAACGGCTACAAAGAGACACAAATTGACCACAGAGACACAAAATGATCCTAAAGAGAGGTAAAAGGGGATCGAAGAGACAAACAGCTACAGAGAGATGCAAAAAAACTGTTAAGTGATAGAAAACAACCACAAAGAGACTAAAAAACAACACAACAAACAACCACAACATGATCTCATCCCTACTCGTTATATTTTGCCGGCTGCCCCGATATAACTATAATGACGAACAACTAACGACTGATGTAACAAAATAACCAACGTATCCTCATACAACGGTAAAACGTAAAGTTACGTTAACATAAAGTTATGGTGTTAAGATTAGGCAAGTAAAGTTACTATGGTTAGGTTTACAACGAGAAACATGGTGAGAACGCACCTTAAAATTACCCAAAGTTCACACGTTTCCAAACATGGACTCCCGGGTGAAAGTCCTGTGTTTTATGACCCATGCACCCAGCCTATCACCTGTCCACACATCTCTGTCTCCTTCTGGTCCACCACACCCACCTCATCAAGCCAGCTACTCTAATCTGTGGATCATTACTCCCTGCCAATATATATACTCCAGCTTCACAGGCTCTTGTTGCCAAATTGTTCTTTGTCATTTAATGCAAGACTTTCCTATGTTTATAGAGACTGCCAGTCAGCTCTCTGTTGTGAGTTTACCTGTTCTGCTGCCTGTGATTTCCCACGCTGTGGATTACCTCGCCACGTGGCTGCACATTCTGCCTTTGTGTGTGTGCCACAGGATCCACTCATCATCACCGCTGGTTCCTTGACTCCTCGCCGGTTCTGACCTACCTACAGGTGTGTTGGCTGGTATCGGACCCTCTACTCATCTGACATTGCCTCCCATGTTCCCTCATGATGCCGCTTTTGTGCATCCAGCAGACGCCACTGCTCTCACCTGCTCTCTGCTTCGGTGTGCCACACCAAGTGTTTTGGACTGAACCTGTGTCTTGGAAGGTTCTGAGCCAACACACTGACTATATTGCTGTTTTTCCCCTGCCTGCCCACTCTGTGTTTGACAAGTGGTTTCATAAAAGACTATAACAAACTATCCATCTGTCTTTGGTGCTGCTATTGGGTTCAGACATCTGTGACACTTTAAGTAACACAACGTTGACTTTCAGTTTCACATGCGCCACGACTGGCCTCCTGGGTCAAAGTCCTGTGCTTGTTAGACCCGTCCACCTCCTATCCCACCCATCACCCTCAGACTTTCTTGCTCTAATATTATGTCCTTTGCTCTCACCATCTAATAATGATTACACTGGAGCTTATTATAAGCCCAGTGTGTCTCATACAGATGCTGAAGGGTGCATTGTGCATGTGTGACACAGTAGGCCACTGACTCAGCAACGGTTTTTGACACCCTGGGAGCGAGACTACCAAGAGGGGTGGGTGGCTTCTTACATGTCTGTGCCCAGGGGCCCATTATCTCATAATCCATCCATGATCACTGCAAACACAACTAATTGTGAAATCTGATAGCTGCTCAGTACTCACAGACTCTTTGCAACCACACTCTGGACAGAGCCTGGAAGTAAACACGCAGCAAATGTTGTTTCTGAGCACAAGTCATGTCCTGTGCTTTGTTTTTTTCCTCTCTGTTTCATGTTTACGCTCTTGTTTTTCTACCTGTCAGCCGTCTGGATGTGTCAGCAGCTCAGAGTTACAAGTGAAAAATCATGCAGAGAAGGGCGAGACTGTTGTTGTAGCACAGCAGCTAATGAGGTGAGTGTGTTACTTCCTTACGACTTGGAGCTAACCCTGAAACCCCCGACAGACAGACAGACAGATAGAAAGAAAGACTGGTGTCCTCTGGTTCCCTGTCTGTCTGTCTGGCTGGTTCAAGAGCTTTTTTTTCATAAAGTAATATCACTGAATTATTGATGACCTTTTGTCATGCATTATAGACAGGCTGGGAGAGGGAATGGGAGTAGAGTTTGGCGAATATGGGTTTGAAGCCACACAAATACTGAGTGTTATGTTTATTTTTCTTTTACTTGGTTTTGAGGAACGGGTCAAAATCTATGTGTTTAAAATTCTACGAGTGCACATCTTATCCTTCCGCTCACAACGTATAGATTCAAAAAATGAAAGAACTTTCTGAGGTAGAGCAAATCACATACGATCAGATTTCAAAAGCCCATATTTATAAAACGTAGAGTGATGTGAATGCACTCTCAGACAAACTTACACGTCACACATTCTGTCATAATTGTCAGTACTTCTCCCACCTTCCTTTCCACAAACCTACATGCATACAAACTCCCACTTGGCACCCAAATAGTCTATGATTTATCATATTTACTCAGTACGAATTTGAAGTACTTGTACTTTACCCTATTGTTATCTTTTCATGACACTTTCTACTTCTACTCCACTGCATGTATAATAGTTACGTAGGTTATGTTTTGGAAAGTTATGTTGGTTAGATTTACGGAAAGAAATACATGGTTGGGCATCATCATGTTACATATTTAACATAAAGTTACATAGGTTAAGTTTAGAAAAAGATGCATCGTTGGGCATAATTGCGTTATGAACTCAACGTAAAGTTTAGTAGGTTAAGTTTAGGAAAAAGAAACATGATTGGACATTGTCACATCATGTATTTAACATAGAGTTATTGAGGTTAGGTTTAGGAAAGTAAAATCACGTAGGTTCGGTTTAGTACAGTAAAGTTGGGTAAGTTATTTTTCGGAAAAGAGTGATTTGGCTCGTCGTGTTACATACTTAACATAAAGTTAAGTAGGTTAGGTCTAGGAAAGTAATAGTTTTGTAGGTTAGGCTTTGGAATGTAAAGCTACATAGGTTAGGTTTAGGAAAAGAATTATGGTTGGGCGTTGTCATGTTACAGACTTAACGTAAAGTTATGTAGGTAAAAAGAAACATGATTCAGCGTTGTCACGTCACGTACTGAATGTACAGTTACATAGGTAACTATGCTACTTACTTAACATAACGAGACAGTGGACTTTAAACAGCTCAAAGTTCACTTTTCTTTCACATGGGACAAAAACACAGATCTCCTGTGGGAAAGTCACAGTACATACTTCATTTAAAGTTGCGTAGTTTAGGTTTAGGTATGTAAAGTTACGTAGGTAAAGTTTAGAAAAAGAAACATGGTTGGGTGATGTCACATTTAGTATTTAACGTTAAGTTACGTACTTGGTTTCGCATTGGGGCACGAACACTAATCTCCTGTGGGTAAGTCACATGACATTCTTTATGTAAAGTTAAGTAGATAAAGTTTAGATACGTAAAGTTGAGTAGGTAAGATTCAGTAAAGTAACGTTACGTATGATATGTTTAGGAAAAAGGTCATGGTTTGGTATTGTCATTTTACATACTTAATGTAAAGCTATGTAGGTTAGTGTTAAGAAAAAAATTACGGTTTGGCATTGTCATATGTATTTACGTAAAGTTATGTCGGTGAAAAGAAACATGGTTCGGTGATGTCACTTTACGTACTTAACATAAGGTTACGTAGGTTAGGTTTAGGAAAGAGAGTTAAATAGGTTAGGTTTAGTCAAGTTATTTTATGCAAGATGTTCAGGAAAAGAGTCATGGTTTGGGTTAAGAAAAGAATTGTGGTTGGACTTGTGGTTTGGGAAAGTAATGGTTACTTAGGTTGGAATTAGGAGAGTAAAGTTGCGTAGGTTTGGCTTCGGAAAGTAAAGTTACATAGCTTAGTTTTACGGTTGGGCGTTGTCACGTTACAAACTCCACATAAAGTTATATAGGTAAAAGAAGACATGGTTTGGCGTCGTTACTTTACATACTTTACATCAAAGTTACTAAGCTAAGGTTAGAAAAAGAAACATAGTTAGCCGTCATAACGTTACACACTTAATGTAAAGTTACGTACTTAATATGAGATAGCATACCTTAAAACTCACTTTATTTCTAATGGGACACAAACAGCGATCTCCTGTGGGAAAGTCTTGTGTTTGTTAACCTTTCTCTTACATGGAATTTCGCTCATACCTCCTTCTTTACCCCCGTTAGCGCATTCGTTGCCTTCACGATTATTTCTACAAATATTAAATACCAATTTTGGTGCATTTTTGTAACTAGCATACAAACAGTGCTGGAGAACAGCCTGTTCTACTTTCACTACACTGTCCTCATTGTTCTCACTTTACTGGAGTATTTTGACATCCTCCACCACCGTCTGTTGCCACTTCTTCTTCTGCTGTTGCTACTGCTACTAACAATGACACCCATTAATATTCAGTCAATCAAGCTGCATTGATAGAGACCAGTGTTTCCTGAACATCTCCAGTGGTCAGCATTTATCAGCCTGCAGTGTGTTCAGCCTGTAAAGCTTTGGATTGCAGTAGATTGCTACAGTGAAATACAGCTACTTAAACAGATTACCAGCTCCAGGATGAGATGGCTCGTAAGTCAACCCCACCACCACCACCACCACCCCTGCAAACATCCCCTCATCCACCCAGTAAATCTGCACCACTACATTGGACTACTCTCCCCCTCTCTCCATCTCCATCTTATGTAAGTGTGTCCTGATCTTACTGCAGCCCACAACAGTCACCCTGACACATATACACACTCTCTCTCTCTCACACACACACACACACACTCTCTCTGAGCAAAAGTTTCATTACCATTGAGGTCAGGTCTGTGTGTGGAGGGGGGGGTGGGCGGGTGAGGGGGCACGCAGAGACAGTGTGAGAGAGAGAGAGGACAGAAGAGTCCGCGGAGGAGAGAAGGAGGACAGATCGGAGGCAGAAAGCAGGAGGCGCTGCTTGCAGTCAGGAGGATGCTGCGCTGACATGCGGACCGTCGGCACGCTCTGATCCGGACCGTGACGTTACCGGCTCTACCTGCACACCAGCCAGACCCGAGAGCTCATTATCTCCTGTGCATTTTCTCCACCTTATATTTATCTACACACACTCCACCTCCATCTCCACCACCTCCTCCTCCAACACCCTCTGGACCGGCTTTTGTCGCCATGCCACCGGCCGCCTGCTCGGTCGGATACCGACTCCGCATCACCTTGTCCGCGGTGCTGTGGATCGGGCTGCTGTGGAGCCGCGTCTCAGCAGGAGGTACAGTCTTATTTCTCATCTATAACACAACCCTCTGCATGCTTTATTCTAATCTAAACCCCCCTCTCTGTCCTTTCTATCTTGGCTCCTATCCAATCCCAATGACAGCAGCGTGAGTTCAGTTTTTTAAAACGCTGCAAAAACAACTCGTCTTTCTGTTTTTGGGCATCCCTGTCTTGTTTTGAGACATCTCTCCTCCCGCGACTCGTAGGAGGAGAGAAACACAGAGAGGGAGAGGCAAAGAGAGAGTCTGAAGCAGCCTTTGAAGTCTTGAAATAAACGCTGTTGCGGGCTATTTACTGTGCGAGGCAGCCTCCAAACCAGTTTGGCACAACAGTCCAGGCTGCACAAGCATCCTGTGGACCGGAGCCCACTCGTGTGCGTGGGTAGGCTCGATCAGGAGTGAATGCAGAGAGAAAGATCACCTGTCAACACACGCTCTGCAGCTCCACTGATTCTCACGCACAGAGTGGGAGACAGGGGGATTCCTTCAGTTTGAGCATCGGCATCGAAAAGTGTGCAGGGGGAAAGTTGATGTTTGAAGCATGGAGGCAGTCAGATGGAGGGAGGAGGAGAGGCTGTGGGTGTTGATGGTGGAAAATGACTTCCAAAAAACATGCTCTGCCTATGTTTGCTGCTTTGGTAGCACGCTACAGTAGACACTGCTTTATTATTTTTTATTAGTTTATTCACTAGATCTCCATAAGCCCTTAAAAAGAGCACATTTTGGGTTGCCAGGTTGTGGAAAATCCTTCATTGTTCTCTATCCTTTATGGATCCTCATTAGCTTCCACGCTGTGGTCTCTTGTCCCCCTAGAGTCTAAACAAAAACAACAAAACAAACAACAGTTTATTGACATTTGGTCATGGACTTTCCATGTCCACATACGACGTGTAAGGAACCCTGGGTGTGTTGGTAGTTGATGTTTCGGAACGCTGTGTCTGTTTGTTACACGCATTGTCTTCTTTCAAAATACACTTCAGTTTTCACAGGAAATTTACCATTTACATACAGTCTCTTTCAAAATAAACGCACTATGTCAGGACAACGCAGCTAATTGACCTTTTTTTTTCCTTCGACAACCACGTGTAGGCACAAAAGGAAGTGGTTAGGTTTAGGAAAAAAGAACATGGTTTGGCTTTAGAATCTTACGAGACGCGAACACAACTCTCTCTGGTGAAAGTTGGTGTTTGTTGTGTCCATATGTCCTTACGTCAGTTTGATTTGTATAAATGTATATAGTAATGATAACAATAATGAAAATAATGTTCTCTTTGAGGTATGCGGAACACGTTGTCACATTCAGTGGCAATACTGTTGTCTCCTTCTGTGGTCGTCTTGTCCATGTGTCACTGTCACTGTCATGGAGATCCCGTTTCGTCCCACCAAACACGTTTTCTTCTTCGTCCAAATCAGATTCAGAATGTTGATCAAAACAGGAATTGTCGGAGTCTGAGTCCATCATCAACACATTCTCACTCCGACCTCATCACGTAATGACATTTGGTCATCGACTGTGCTTGTCCAGATGCAACGTGCAAGGTAACCAGGGTTTGGCTTTAGAATCTTACGGGACACAAACACCGCTCTCCCAGGTGAAAGTTGGAGTTTGTTGGACCCATTTACCAAACCTCCCGCCCTCCCTACTCGGACTTTCTCTGCCTTAACTTTCCTCCTTGTCCCACCTCGTTTCCCCCTGACACTGCCAAGCACCGTTAAACTATAATGGCGACCGCATATCATGCCAACGTTAAAGGACGGCTTTTGTCTGACACTGCAAGTCACTGCCCAAGCGTTGGATTTCGATGACTTCGGAGTGAGAGCGGGTTGAAAATCTCGTCAGTGGCAGGGAAAGAGTTAATATCAAGGGGTTCGCGTGGCACAACCTAACGTGGGGTAAATTGTAACACTTGGACTTTTTATGTGGTCACACAGGGTCGATCCTTTCGTGCTTCTGGCCAGTTGACCAAAATACCGCCAAACAGTGACCCGCAATATTCCACAGAGATTGGACGTGTTTCAGCTGAGTTCAGTAACAAAAAGTGCTTTCGGACGATTTAAGTAAATTTCTTTGTCATACTTGTTTTTCGATTACTGAGCTGTCTACGTGAGTCACCGAATCCAACCATATATCATCTTAACAACTGTCTTGTTGCCTAAAACATAACACCATTTTGAACTATGTAACCAACTCCCAGCAAGTGTTAGCTAGGCTTGATAAAATGTTGTAACTCGGTGGTACAACTCAGCCATCGATAGCGCATTTTCTCTATTTTTGACCTTCAAACTTAAGTTCAGTTTCAACTAATGTCTCCAGTTAAATCAGATATACTTTGTATTCTAATTTGTCAGGTATCTTACTGACACAGTTTCACAGTCTTGTTAATATCCAGACATTCAATACTCATATTTTGACATGTGGATCTATGTTACCCATTTCGTGTACATCTATTGGTCCAACCATTGAATATCGATGATAGACTAACAGATGGATGATACCTGTGCAGATACCTATCCTTCCTCTGATGTAGATGGAGACCTATAGTATATAGATAGAATTGTATTGAATGAATTAATTGAATAATTCATTAGCATTATTCCCCAAGTTAGGGTGGAGTTATAAAAGGGGCGGAGCAACAGATTTGCATAGCTGGCTCTTTGCTAATATTGTAACGGACTAAGGATAAATGTAAAAAAGAATGTATGTTTCTGTTGGATTTGTTTCTGGCTTGGCGTGTTTTTTGACTTTGCATTGTTTCTGTATTTGCAGCGCATTCACTGTTAATGTATTTGGCTTTCTGCTGCATGTTTTTCATTTGCAGTGTGTTGTTTTGGATTTTTGAATGTGTTTTTTTTCATTGGCATTGTTTCTGAAGCTGCGGCACGTTTCTCCTAATGGAAATGTTTTGGGCCGCTGCAGTGTGTTTGCCCTTGTAGGCTACCATACAAGATGCTGAACGCCACAAAATTAATCGACAGTTGTTTTGACAATGGCTGAATCCTTTCAGTCTTTTATCAGTTCAAACCTTAAACATTTGTTTTGTGTCACCAATATGAGAATTTCCTGCTTTTCTCTGTCTTCCTTTTATATTGTTGTTAACATAATAAGAATGGGTTTTGGAATAATGGCCCATTAAAAACACTTAAAATGTCACCATCAGCCTTTTTTAAAAATATTATTTTTCTGGGCAAATTGTAAAGGCATATAAGCCACACATAAATCAATACCCCAAACTTAAAAATACACTCACACACAGTCCCAGACATACGCACACATCCCAGAGGAAAGTTACCGGTAACTAAACAAAGTTCATCTTAATCACGTGTCTAGAGGACACAAGCTCATAGCAGTACATCACATGTGCCTGTTAAATGTAGCCAGGGTTTGGTGTAAACAAAATCAACATTCAGAAAGAATATCTCGTGATTGATATAAACATAAAGAGTCAGGTTTAGGCTAAATGCTACAAGAAGGGATCCCGTCACCATCGGCTCTACAACGACATTTTATATATACAGTATATAGACTAAATGATTAATTGAGAAAATACTATGCAGATTAATCGAGCATGAAAATAATAGTCAGTTGTAGCCTTAATCGAGTTCATACTTTATTTGTAAGCATGTTGGATTTAGGTAAGTGCTTGGCTATAGAAATGACAGCCCAGCTGCCAGAAGAAATGTTGGCATTGAACACTCCTGAAAACCACGGATATGTCACATTTGTATGTTTTATACATATATCAACATTTCTAAAGTGGTGCAGTGTATGAGCTGACTTTTAAGGAAAAGGGATGGTGGATGTTGACACCTAGGCACAACGCCTGTCAAGCTGCAGACCGCTGTTTAAGACCAACAAACACTGGTTGACTTTGTGATTCAATGATGTGATTCCAGCGTCTTTTTAGGCATTAAAAGCATTTTTTTTTACCAAGACATTGCTGCTTTTTCTGCCAATGTAATGACACAATTTTATTTATTTATTTATTTTTTTTTTTACTGGGACATAACTGCTTTTCCTGCCAGGATACACTCTGAAAAAATAGTCCACTGGTTCAACTTTAAAAAATTAAGGTATCAGTTTGCAGGTATCTTTCTAAATAGTTTCAACTCTGGCATTATTGAGTGAGTCTTTTATAATCTGACAAACTAGTTCAGTACAACCAACATGATTTGCTCTGATCTTGAAAAAACAATTTAATATTTCTAATAATAATAATAATAATAATAATAATAATAATNCCAACAAACACTGGTTGACTTTGTGATTCAATGATGTGATTCCAGCGTCTTTTTAGGCATTAAAAGCTTTTTTTTTTACCAAGACATTGCTGCTTTTTCTGCCAATGTAATGACACAAATTTTTTTTTTTTTTTTTTTTTCACTGGGACATAACTGCTTTTCCTGCCCGGATACACTCTGAAAAATAGCCCACTGGTTCAACTTTTAAAAAAATTAAGGTATCAGTTTGCAGGTATCTTTCTAAATAGTTTCAACTCTGGCATTATTGAGTGAGTCTTTTATAATCTAACAAACTAGTTCAGTACAACCAACATGATTTGCTCTGACCTTGAAAAAACAATTTAATATTTATAATAATAATAATAATAATGCATGTTATTTATAGGCTCATTTCAGGACACTCGAGGACACCTTATAAGTCACAGTTAAAAAATAACCCAAACATGTAGCAGTGTAGATCATAAAATCAAACAGTTCTGGAATATACAATAAAAGTTAATAAGATGACCAGACAAAAATCACAATAATAAATACTAGGTATAAAATCATTATAATAAAATCATCATCAATATGTGTGTCACCACTAAATTAGTTATTAAATGCCAGCTTGAAAAGGTGAGTTTTCAGATGGGATTTTTATCCAAAAGTTGTGTTGATATTTAGTGGTCAAGCTACTACATTTAAGATACTGTAACGTGCTCATTTTAATTACATCCTATTTAAAAATGTCAAATATGTTTTGGATTTTGACCAAATTCTTAAAATAAGTCGTCAATGGACTAAAACACATTAATGAAACAAACTTTTTTTTATGCTGCAAGACGTCTTTATTTTAAGCGTTATCCACTAACCCTATTAATCATTTTTTAAACGACTGTTTTTTTTAATGAGGCGTAGCTGTTTTCCTGCCGCAATAGTGGCATGAAAATTAGTTTTTTTTTTACAGACAACTCTGCTTTTCCTGCTGCCCCCAAACTTGAGTATTTTCAGCCAAAACATGATCTTTTCCGAGTGTTTTTTGTGCCTAATCCACATATCCATGTTTTGCAGAAACCTACAATCCCAACATTTTTGGGGGGAAATTGGGTTGATTATAATTGTTTACATCATCACAACAAAAGAAGTCTCTCATAGCCTCATATAATTTTTCAAACAACAAAACTGGTTGTGATTTAGCGAGTCATCTTTGTCTTTCCAGCAGCTTTTTAGCCACCAAATGTGTAGCGACCAGTACCTGCTTTTTCAGTGGTGATTGTGCCCCCAAAACAACAAAAGAAAATTGATGTCTGTCATATCCTCACATGATTCTTTGCAGTTGATTTGAGCTTTTGTTCCAGAGGATTTCGTTACTTTCAGCCTTTGATTTTACTTTGAAAAGCCAAAGTGACAGTTGATCTCGTGGCACCTTTGAATGTCTGAGAGCTTCTTTTACTGTGTGTTTTAATAATTTACCCATCAGACGCACACACACGTTCATCTGAATTCATCCAGCAGTTCCCAGCATGCTTCAGTCTTTTTGTTAATCCTTGTCACTCCCGTCTTTCCCCCCGCGTGCATGCACAAATGTTCGATCTGTTACTGCAGCCACACACACACCTACTGTAGAGACACACACACACACGCACACACACACACTCACTCCGTATCACGCTCTGCATCGCTGGTTTCATCTCACCGTCGGTGTCTGTGGTTAATGAGATCACCCAGCAGAGATGTAATGTCACAGAGCAGACTTGTGCTAGTGTGTGTTTATGTGTTAGTGTGTGTGTTGGTGTTTTTTAATGTGTGGATTGTGCCTGTGTATGAAGATAGGCTGGATCAGTGCGTGGTCTAATTTCTTGGGGTGAGAGTGATAATCTGCCAGAAAGACCGATTCAAGAGCTCTGGCTGCGAAACAAAAGCCAACGTGGAGCCGTTTTATCGACCCACGCTGGTGTTGTGTTGTTGCACGGAGTTTGTTGTGAATGTCCACTTAATTTAAAAATATAGATCCTCTCCTCTTCCCTTTATTCTTGTTATTCGCCCTTCTCCTCTCATTACATCACCTTTCCTGTTTCCTCTTCAACTTCCTTCCTGCGGTCCTCCTCCACTCGAATTGCTCCTCTTTTTTTTTTGCCTTCCTATTACTTGTGAGTGAGAGGAGAGAAAAATGGAAGTGAGGGGGAGATGGAGGAGATTGTTTCTTATGGTTGAGTAACTCTGGCCTTATTATACAACTAGATCCTCAGGCTGCAAACTTTTTTGGAGAATAAGCATCAGAAAGAGACGCAGAATGAGGGGAAGTGAGGCTGAGGCAAAAAGAAACATGAAGGGATGCTGGAGAAAGAAAAGCAGCAGGGAAGTAGTAATATCTGTGTATGAAAAAAATCTGTATATTCAGCAGTGGAGGAAGTACTCAGATTCTTTACTTAAGTAGAAGTAATAAAAGCAGAGAGTAGAAAGGATATATCCAGGATGTCAAACTGACTCAGCAGCAACAACAACAGGTTAAAAAGACAAAGATAGTTAGAAGCTAAAGTCGAACTATAGGCTACAGATCACAGTGTAAAAGTGAACCACCACATCACTGCTGATCGCCACACAAGACACTGGTTCCTGCACAGCAGGGTCGGTCTTTGTTTCACTGTTATAATCATTAAAAAGCAAAAGCAGCACGTGTATATATTCAGTAGGCTATATCTTCAGTAGCTAGCTAGCTAACCCTACACTTTTCATGAGTTCATAAAATATAATGCAGCACCTTACTAATAAACTCATCAGCAGTGAATAAAGAATCTTATACTGGCTTCACATTTACAGCTTACAACATTTAATAGTAAGGACAGTGTGCATTTAACCTCTCTAACTCCGCAACACACAAAGTCCAAAATCGTGATGAGTGGTGACAAGTCATGTCATGCCGTTTTTCAACGGGAAAAGTTGAAGGATTACTCGCAATCTTATGCAGAGCCGTCAATGGGCACGTAGCTGTTTTATAAAAGGTAAGAGTCTCACTCCTACCACTATTTTTGGCTGAGATATACCGTCTAGAAAGTGGGATCATAACTTTCACGTTTCATATGGCTTTATTTGGTGATATTTTATGGTGTTTCTGTGTCATAAACAACATCAGCTATCATAATCACACCTGATTTCAATAAGGTACGATGTTTGAAGCTGGCTGAGTGTTGTTTGATCACTGATAGTACTGTTTTGAAGACGCGTGAGCGCTCTTGTCATTTGGAGCTCCGCCTGGATCTTTTCATGGTAAAAACACTGTAGAATGGTCATACTTTGAGGAGTCTTCTTCAAATTTGAAACAAGTGTTCATTGATAGTGTGCCTACAGCCCCACAGTGTCATTTAGCTGCTCAGATGAAGCCACAGACAGTTATTCATCCTGAGACACATTTTTTACTTTATTTTAGGCAAAATCTTCAACTTTTTACTGACTTCAGAGGCCCATTACTCTGTCTCTGTATCACCTAGAGTGTTTCTGACACTTTCACAAGAAACTTCAGAGAGTTTTATTTCTGGCAAGACCTCATGCATGCTTGTAGTCAGAGCGGTTCAGAAGCTACAGTCATTTTAATTTGGGTATGTCATTTTAGGTGTTTTCGCTACAAAATGGGGGTAGAGTATTAAGTCCCACCTACGCCAGAGATGAAAACAGTCCATCGCTCTCCACTGACTTTATATTGTGTGAAGGTGCCTCCTTGTCATTTCTGTCTGCTCACAAACAACAGAAACATGTCCAAAAGCTGCTGTGAGACCAAACAGGGTAAAGAACCCAGAACTAAGTTTTTATAAGCTGCCGAACTGAGAAACTGAGCCTTTAAGAAGACAAAAGTGGATCCAGGCAATAAGACATGAGGCATCAGCAGGAAGGATGTGAACACTGTGGGATCCTGACACTCATAAATAAGTTACAGTTGTTAATGTGGCCGGACAAACTGTAGAGGTTGGAGCTAACTGAGCCGTGTAATGCCAGGTTATGATCTTTGTTAGCTGAAATGATGATCTCACTCAGCCTGATCTGACCTTACATCTCACCTCTGGCCATTCAGTGGGATCATTTCTCAAATACAAGCAAGGTGACGAGAAGGGACACAGAGGTCGACTGACAATAATGAGTTTGTCAATATAACTTCTCCTCTCTGATAGAGAGGTAGATTTCGGGGGCAGAGACCTTGATCGCCATTTGGTGGCCGGTGTTTGGGGCAGCTGGTCATTATGTGTTCCACTGTTTGTAATGGATCCCCACATTCGCAGTGGGCACTGTCCAAGAAACCTCATTTTTACATTGCTGCCCAAAACGTTCCGTGCTTTTTCTCAGGCGGTTGAGGGTTGTCCATAGCTGTCAGGGCAGGTGCTGGCCGGGAACATCTGTGGGGTCTTCAGTTGTTGGTTCTGCTGACTTTCACTGATCCCTCCATCATGCCTTGAACCAAGCAGCCTTTGAGGTATCAGATGGTGTTGAACGGAGCAGTTCTGGGCGTGTGGCAAAGGGGCACTGGGACTTGAGACGCAAGCGCTGTGCTGTTTCTGTAGCGATCTTGTGGAAGGAGCAGGAGGTGGAATTTACTCGTCTGTGCTCTGCTAAAGCAATACCTGCGAGGACAGGCAGTTGGTTTGTTGGGGTGGCTCGTAGACATCTTCAGACAGTTCGTAGGGCAGCGTTGAGTGCGGTGTCCAGCTTCTTGGCATGGGGGCTATGGATCACCTCGGTCCAGTCCTTTCATCTTATCACATTTAACCATAGTTGTCTTTGTCTTTGTTTTTGTTGACGGGCAGTGGCGGCTGGTTTTGAGCCATGACTCCTTCTATTCTGGCTCCCAATAACACAACAAGACCACATTTTAAGACTCCTATGTAGCCTACAGCCCTGTGGTGGAGAGGCAGGTTTGGCCTCCAGCTAACAAACTGATGTCATCGTAACATCGGCCCTAAAAGGGTCTATATGTGTACAATTTACTGCATGACCAGAAAGCATGTGCTAAACTGCTGAGTGTAGATTTACAGCGGTTACAGACAGGTGAAACATCAGTTCAAAAGCTACGCAATACCAACATTTATTCTGGGTCGGAGAAGAAGTGGCGGGATGTTCGGTTATTACTGCAAAAATGTGCATGCTGTTCTTATCTGTTCAGAGTATCTAATCATGTATGTTCATTTGCATCCCTTGTAAATAGATCACACAGTTAATCTATAAATTATATTTGATTGGAAGGAGTTCAGGCAGAATTATATCAAACAGCATGGAGACAGTTTGCAGAGACACAGCGGGTAGAAAGAAGAGAAGAGGTGCTCATGAGACAAAAGAAGGCAGGAATCAGCAGAGACAGAAACACGACAGAAAGTTGGAGGTGACCCCATTTTAATCAGCGGCACTCTCGGCCCGGCAGCAGCCACAGCGGCAGCAGTGAAGCACAGGTGGGCTTAGAGGGGTTTAACCTTTTATTTCAAGGAGAGCTCCCCAGAATATGAGCCCCTGATTAACATGATTATACACATCACTGTGCTCTTAATCAAGAGCTAATGCTGTGTTTTCTGATGAAGCACACTCCTGCAGTTCAGCTCTTTAACTATATGTAGCAGCATGTTTAGTGTATTAACCAAATAATTAGTGCAGCATTTACTGAAGCTTAATAAACAGTTTTTAAAGACTGATTTCACGACAGGGTGAAACTCAACCTGCAGAGACTTTGGAAGGAGTTAGAGAAACACAATCCATCACAGAGTGAACATGGACTCCGCTATATTTTATTTAAGATGATGTTATTATCACTGATTTATTATTGCAGCTGCGAGCAGGGACTCTTTTTAAAAGCTGTTTTTAGTTGCATTCAAGGACATGCAGAGTGATGTGAGCTGGTTGCAGATCAACATTATATTTGAGGCGATGTGAATTTTGCTGCCACATGTCAGAATATATTTTATGTACTTCTAATTTTTGGAGGGAACTGACCTTGATTCCTAACCTTTAAGGATAACTGGTAATTTTCTGTCTGTTTCAAACAAACCTACGAACCAGAGCGGCAGCAATTAGTTGACTAATTGATTAGCTGATCAGCAGATTTTCTTGATGACCCCAAAGACGTGTTAGTTATCACTGCTCATTGGTCTGTATCGTTAAGCCTTGCCCTAATAGCTTATCATAGGGCTTAGGAGGTTATTCACTAAGCGCTTATCCTTTATCTAGAGCACAAATTTCTTGTGTTTATTTGAACATCTTACTGTCTTTCTTTCTTTCATTAGTTTGTTCGGTTGTTTGTCCGGTCATTCGTTCATTCGTTGGTTCGTCCGTTGGTTCGTCGATCCCCACATTAGCATTAGATATCCTTCCTTGGATCCGCACACATACAGTCTCACACACTAGTCACTCATAATATCACCCATAATTACGACAAATAAAACGGCTCGTCTCATCAGTTTAACATTAAGTACAGACAATCAAACCACTTCAAATTATGTTTATTTCTGCAGCACATTTAAGAACAACCAAAGTGCTGTACAAAATGAAAGAATGACACACAAACATAAAGCAATATAAGATATACACAAATATAAAACAGAGTAACACTTGTAAGAACAATTACATATTTAAAACAGACTAGAAAATATTAAAACCACTACAAACAACCGAAGACCATTGAAAACATGTACGTTTAAAGATCCGTCTCTAAAGTGTGAAGGGAGAAAAGAAACAAACTTATCATCATTTTCACAAAAGTTAAGCCAAAAACAAAATTATAAATCATCACAATTTCTCAAAAATTCATAGTTTACTTGATAGTTTGATCTTCATAGAAATAAATATTAATTCTGACTGAAATTAAATTACATATTTATCTACCCTGTGCTTTTACACATTTAATTCCAAGGAAAAAAGGGTATTTAAAAAACCCAAGAGGAGGTGGGCTAACGTTGTTGGTTTATGTCTTTTCAACACATTCTCACTCCGACCTTGTCACATATTGACGTTTGGTCATGGACTTTCCACGTCCACATACGACGTGCAAGGTACCCTGGGTGCGTTAGTTGTTGACGTTCTGGGATACACTTCTAACCTAACCATGAGTCGCCCTGGACAGAAGTGGTGATCGCCGGTCGGAAGAGGGACTCGAAAGACGCTCCTCGCCTGAGTCTCTCCAACCGCTACGCGGCCTTGTCTGCTGATAACAATCCGGTCCACCCAACTGATGTTCCCCCAGCAGCGGCGGCTCCTCCTCGTCAGGATCTGGACCCGAAACCACCGACTGCCTACACCGCAGATTTCCCTCCACTGCTGGCCGACAGTGCTCAGGAGACTGGATCCTCCGCCACGGAGCTTCAACGGCCTGCATCCCGGTCTGCGTCCTCCTCTGCCCGGCGTAGGATCCTGAGGGATGCTGTGCTCCGACGCTCCGGTGGTCTTCCTCGTCCAGAGCCAAAGAAGAAGGAGCCGGAGGCGGAGGGGAATCCCTCTCCCGGGTCTCCCAGGTCCGCCAGCGCGTCCCCACCGCCGCACCAGCCTGCCCAGGCGCACAGTGTGGACCGTGCGTCATCCAACCATGAGACCCCACAGTTTTCGTCTCCTCGTCCCCTCTTCTCCCCAACCACTTTAATAGTGGGAGATTCAATAACGAGGAATATCCGATTTTTTAATGCAGCCACACACTGCTTTCCTGGAGCCACAGTCCCGGTCATCCTGGAAAAACTCCCTGGACTGCTGCGCTCGCTCCCATCCTCCATAACCCGGGTCTTGATCCATGTGGGATGCAATGACGCATCTCGACAGCAGTCTGAGCTGACTAAAAAGGATTTTAATGCCCTTTTTAGATTTTTAAATGACACCGGAAAGTCTGTATTTATCAGCGGTCCTCTCCCAGTACACACCCTCGGAGCAGGGCGTTTTTCAAGACTCCTGTACCTCAACACCTGGTTACAGTCCACCTGCAAAGCTCTTAACTTTGGTTTTATCGACAATTTTAACCTGTTTTGGAACCGTCCCTCCTTTTACAAGCCCGACGGTGTCCACCCAAACAGGCTGGGCAGCCAGATGCTAACAGCAAACATTCGCCACGCTGTCCAGTATGCTCCACGCGACTGACTGTTTACCTGCCACACCCCCTCACCGGAGTCTACTTCTTCTACGCCAACAACACCAACTGCTCACAGCACTATTTCCCCCGCCACCACCCCCCACAGGCCCCAGCTATCACTGCCACTTCCACCGGTCATTTTCCCTATAGAGACCATTGCTCTGCCCCGCCGGTTGCGAGCCCGCAGAGGTGGTGTGGACCATGGGATCCTTCGCCCGCTGGCTCGTGTCTCAGCTTCAGCCACTTCAGCCACTGAGGAGCTTACTCTCCGTATTGCCCTGATTAATGCTAGATCGCTAGCAAACAAGACTTTCTTGTTAAAAGACTTTTTCACCTCTCGTGATCTGGATTTTCTGCTCCTGACGGAGACTTGGCTTCAGGCTGGTGAGTGTACACCGTTCTCTGAACTCCTTCCTCCTGACTGCTTATTTCTCAGTTCCCCTCGGACCACCGGCAGAGGTGGAGGTCTAGCCTCTGTGTTCAAATCCAGCTTTGAATGTCGTCAAATTCTATTTGACAATTATTCCAGTTTTGAGCTGCAACTGTTTGAGCTAAACCTGTCCCCTCCTGTCATGTTTGCAGTTGTATATCGTCCTCCTAAATTTAATAAGGACTTTATTAATGACTTTGCCGATTTTCTATCAGAGGTTACTGTGAAGTATGACCACTTTTTAATTTCTGGCGAT
This sequence comes from Epinephelus moara, assembly GCF_006386435.1. Lineage (NCBI taxonomy): Eukaryota > Metazoa > Chordata > Actinopteri > Perciformes > Serranidae > Epinephelus > Epinephelus moara. The sequence goes on from NC_065514.1 coordinate 5,509,886, forward strand.
TTTAATGTCCATGTGTGTTGTGAATCCAGACCTCTGGTCAGTGATTTTTCAAACCTCATCGCTTCTTTTAATCTCATTCAGTCTGTGACCAGCCCGACTCATGAGAAGGGTCACACCTTAGATCTTGTGCTATCACATGGGTTATCTGTGAGTGTAAATGAGATATGTGAAACAGCATGTATTTCTGACCATCTGCCTGTTTTATTTACCGTTTCAGTCCCCTGTTCGCGGACTGTAACCCGTGCTCCCTCACGCCGCCTGCGCATGTTGAACCCTCAAACTGCATCACAATTCTCTGCCATGTATGCCGACGTAAACATGTTTAGCACTCCGGATGTCAATCATGGTCTTAATGCCGAAGAGCTTTTAAGTGTTTTTAATTTTACATGCACTGATATCCTGGACTCTGTTGCCCCTTTCAGATTTAAGCGCTCTAAAGCATTTTTTGAGCCATGGTTAAATGACTCCACACGTTCTCTCAGACGTTCATGTCGGCGTGCTGAGAGGAAGTGGAAAAAAGATAAGCTCCACGTCTCCAAAGAAGCTTTACGTGAATGTTTATCAGCCTACCAGCGAGTCGTTAAAGCTGCCAAAATGGAGTATATATCAAATATTGTCTCCAATAACAGTCATAAGCCCCAGGTTCTGTTCAGCATTTTTAACTCCCTTGTAAACCCGTGCGATAACTCTCCAGTCGTGCCATCGCCCACTCTCTGTGAGAGCTTTCTTAAATTTTTTATTGAAAAAATTTCTGCCCTTAGGCCAGTTGCTTCCACTCTCACTGCCCCTGGTCCTGACCCCACTGTGCCTCCTTTACCTGCTGTCTTTGACCAGTTTGAGCCAGTATCTCTCTCCTCACTATCAGATATAGTTAAGCATCTGCGGCCGACTAACTGTCCCTCTGACAGCATTCCCTCTCGCCTCTTCAAAGATGTTTTTGGTACTGTGGGGTCCACTGTTCTTGCTGTCATAAATACCTGCCTTAGCTCAGGGTGTGTTCCAGCTGCTCTCAAACATGCTGTAGTGCAGCCCCTTATAAAAAAGAAAAACCTGGACCCCTCTCTCCTGTCAAACTACAGACCAATCTCCAAATTACCATTTTTGTCCAAGGTTTTGGAGAAAGTGGTCTTTACTCAGCTGCAATCATTCCTAGTGGCCCATGACATGTATGAAAAGTTCCAGTCTGGCTTTAAACCACATCACAGCACTGAAACAGCACTTTTGAGGGTTTTTAACGATCTTTTGTCAACTGTTGATTCATGTAACTCTGCTGTTCTGGTGCTGCTTGACCTGTCAGCAGCCTTTGATACCGTAGATCATAGGATCCTCCTGTCTCGCCTGGAACAGTGGGTGGGTATCACAGGTACTGCCCTTCTATGGTTTCAGTCCTACCTCACTGATCGGAGCTTCTCAGTTAACTTAGGGGAATTCAACTCAGCTACGGCTCCTCTCACCTGCGGTGTCCCCCAAGGCTCCATTTTGGGCCCCATCCTCTTCTTGCTGTACATGCTGCCATTAGGGTTGATTTTTAAGAAACACAACATACCTTTTCACTGTTTTGCAGATGATGTACAGATCTATCTGCCCCTTAAATCCATTAGCAAGGATTCTGTACAGCCACTGCTAGAATGTTTAAAAGATGTCAAATCCTGGATGGACAGTAACTTTTTAAATCTCAATGAGGATAAAACAGAGATCATTATGTTTGGATGTGACCCCTCCGATTACTCTGCTGATTTTCTGGGCCCCTTCACTCCTAACATCCGTTCCTCTGTTAAAAATCTCGGTGTGACCTTTGACAGTGCTTTTAAATTCGATAAACAAGTTAGATCAGTAATACAAACCAGCTTTTATCAACTCAGGCTTTTAGCTAAAGTAAAGGGCTATCTCTCCCCCCAGAATCTAGAGAGGGTAATCCATGCTTTTATAACCTCACGTCTGGACTACTGTAACTCGCTTTATGTCGGTATTGACCAGTCACTGCTACACCGTCTACAGCTTGTCCAGAACGCAGCAGCCCGCCTCCTCACTGGAAAGCGTAAACACGATCACATCACACCAATCTTGGCCTCGCTCCACTGGCTTCCAGTGCGTTTTAGAATTGATTTTAAGATTTTATTGATTGTTTTTAAAGCCCTAAATGGGCTGGCACCCCCTTATTTAACCGAACTCCTGCACTTTCATGCTCCCTCCAGAGCCTTGAGATCAGCCAGTCAGCTATTACTGGCTACTCCTAGGACTAGGCTGAAGACCAGAGGCGACAGAGCCTTTGGGGCGGCTGCCCCTAGGCTCTGGAATAGCCTGCCCCTGCACATTAGGTCTGCCCAGACCCTAGAGGTTTTTAAGTCTTTTCTTAAAACCCACTTCTTCTCTCAGGCTTTTAACTCAGGTTGAGCTGGACACCCAAACATTTTAGCTTATTTTGATCTTATTTTATAACTCTTGTATTTTATTTTATTGTATTGTATTTTATGTATCTTATGGTTATTATTGTGGTGTACTATTAGGTACCTCATTGTATTTGCTTGTTTATTTCTATTGACCTGTTCAGCACTTTGGTCAACCTTGGTTGTTTTAAATGTGCTTTATAAATAAAGTTTGAGTTGAGTTGAGTTGAGTTCTATCTTCACAGGAAATTTACCATTTGTATACAGTCTCTTTCAAAATAAAAGCACTACTTCAGTACAACACCACGAATTGAATTTTTTATTTTTTTTATTTTTTTTTACCTTAACAACAAAGCACACAGTTAGATTTAGGAAAAAAGAACAGGGTTTGGCTTTAGAATCACATGGGAAGAGAACACTGGCCTCCTGGGTGAAAGTCCGTGGTTCTAAGACCCACTCGCCCCACTCGGACTTTCGCCGCCTTAACTGTTGTTGTCGTCTTGCTGCATTTCCTCCTGACGCTGCCAGGCACCATTAAATAATAACGGCGACCGGCCGTTCATCATAATGTCCTTATGTTATTTAACAAGTGCAGTGACAGCATGCTATTTCAATCTGCATTTATGTGGTGTCGGATTCATCAGAAAAAATAGTTCCTGATTGGAAAAATTCATGTGAACACCCTGTCAAAAAATTGTCAACTTGATATCATATCTACAGACACATGGCGGACGACAGTAAATGTTAAGTTGATGATGATAAACTCTTTATTGATTCACACATTGTATGCCAACATGAAAGGACAACTTTTTTTGTCAGTGTCTAACCCCGCAATTCACTAACCGAGCGCTGATTTTCGACAACTTTGGAATGAGACCAGGTTGGTCTTTTTATAGAATGTACTGACGGTAACGAAAATACAAATCACTGACAGCCTCATCCTTTAAACAAAAAAACAATCTGAATATGCTGAATGTGATCCGCATTATAATTTAAACCCAAACACCACAAACAATGTCGACATTTTACGTTTCAGCACACCACGAACACAATACATTTGCATGTTTTGTTGTAGCAGACATGTTAAAACGTAGTTTCAAGAACGCTGTGGTTAATGCGTGGTTAGGTTCAGGCAAAAAAAAACAAAACAAAAAAAAAAACACTTAGAAGATCAAGTTTCGGCTTAAAATACCCAGTCTTCGTGGCACTGTCCCCACTGGAAACACAGCAATAACATCCCCTTTCCCTCCTGATGACAAAGTCAGCTCATAAACGTTACATTTCTTGTATATTACCGTAATTTTGGTATGTTTTTTAAAAGGTTACTGTTCAGCAGAAAACATAAATATCAGGCTTCAGATAATCTTTAAACGCACCAAGAAAAAGCTGTTTTTTTTGTTTTTTTTTTACTTATCCTTAATTTAACCAGAAAGGTTCCATTGAGATTAGGGCTGCAACAATTAATTGATTAATTGATTAGTTTATGTATTAAATTAATTCAGTAACCTGAATATCTTTGAGTTGTTGATATTTGACAATGTCACCTTGGTCTTTCTATAGCCCAAACAAATAAACGATAAATCAAGAAAATAATCCACAGATTAATTGACAATGAAAATAATTGTTGGCTGCAGCTCTACTTTAGATATTAAATCTCTTCTACCAGGGAGTCCTGGTCAAGATGGGCAGCAACATACAGTTTAATATACAAGTACAAACAGAGATGGATAACATCTGCAAAAAGGAGAAGAAGAAAAAACACCCCAAGACACAACAACAGACAAACACACAGGACTCAAAGGCTAAAGGAATTATGTCAGAAGGTTACCAATCAGTTGCTGCATGTTTATTTCTGTAAGTGAATGTAAATAAGCCCGACAGCTGCCTGGAATGTAGAACACCAATTAAAAAAACGTACGGTGTGCTTTGGAAATCATCGAGCATTACTGTAAAGCAGGCACAAACTGTGGTTAAATGACTTAAACAAGCGTGAAGAAGATTTAAAAGACTAACGTACTGTGAGAGCCGCGACGCAGCAACAGTCTTGTTTAATGCTGTTAGTTTGGGGCTCTTTGTCCTGATTCTTTGTATTTGGGAGAGTGTGTGTTTAGCGTTGTTTGGCTTTGCTGCAGCTGGAGGAGTGCAGACGATGCTCAGGCTGCCATCGCAATTAGTCCCCGCGCTCATTAGGAGCAGAAGTGAGAGCTGCAGCTTCTCGGCCTCTCACACACTCTGACATATGGTCCGAGCTTCTGCAACAAACTTATGAGAGACGACAACATCCCAGTGAATTATTCAGAGTGCGTGTGTGTGTGTGTGTGTTTGTGGATGGGGGTGGGTGGAGGAGGAGGAGGAGTTGGCGGGGAGGTGATGTGCCTCCCCTGATGATGTCCTGTTGCTAACCTTCCTCTGTGCGCTGCGTTGACATCAAAGGAGGACGCCTGAAGCAGTCGCAGGTCGTACCGCCAGTGATGTCTCCGCCTCAGCAGGTCTGCTGTGACCCTTGTGACCCGGTATGGTTGTCTGAGAGTGTGTGTGTGTTTGTGTGTGTGTGGTGTGTATCCAGGATTATCCTCTCTAGGATGGCTGCAGGATTGCACAGATGCTGCTGACACTTCTCTACAATAGAAGCAATTAACTGAAGCTTAACTTTGTGTATGTCTGTTTTAAGCCATGGATGTGTGTGTGTGTGTGTGTGTGTGTGTGTGTGTGTGTGCATGTGTGCAGTTTTTCCTGTTATCCGACTCCATATCCTGAGTCTGTTTATCAAAGCATTCCTGGAACAAGTTCTGAATGTGCGAGACCCTAAATAAATAAGCTGGATATGATTCATCTGCGTCGTGTAGGTGTCGGAGGAAATGTGGAGCAATCTATGTAAACTTCTCCCACATATTTTGTACATGTGAAATGTTAAAATTAGACCGGCTCGGTTGTGAAGGGGAAATAGAAATGTACTGTGTGCATTTGCTGATAATGACTTTATGAGGCTGATACTGATATTTAACTGTACTTAGGGTGATAGTATTTTTTTTTTTTACAAACACACAAACACTTTTGATAATTTTTGTTATTTTTAATTCTGACAGCGGTACTAAACAGGACATTTTATAGTGTAAAGATAAACTTTTGTTATGTCCAGAGCTCTGTGGCAAAACTGTAACGATAACACTGTTTCTAAGTGACCTTTGTACTGCAATTTCTTGTTGCTCATCAGCCGCTTACACACCAAAGTTGCAGGGGTCGGCAACCTTTTTGATATGAAAAGCCATTTTTAATTTTCTTGTTAGTCAGTGTGTCGTTTGAATATAATATCAATCCTGTACTCCTCAAAATAATCCATTAAAATTCGTTCGATGTTGTTTGAGGCATTGGTTTTAAGGTCCTGACACACCAAGCTGAGAATCAGTTGTCAGTCAAATTTGGGCTGTTGGTAAGCGTCTGTTGCTGTTGTTCGCCCTCATCAGCGCTGATCTTATTTTTTTCCTGCAGATTCAGCATGTTGAATCAGCCTCGGCAAAAGTGGAGCGTGTTAGCGAATAAAATCACTCTGATTGGCAGTTTAGCTCAGTTCACAAGAGGAGAAATGTAAGTGAGGAAAGTAAACAAAGAATGAAAGTCCAGAGGGAGTAGGACCAAAACTTATGTTTTGTGAGGTAATTTTAGTTCCTCTTTATCCATTTATCCATTTCCTGATGGTTTGTGTTATTGTTCACTGGTGCACAGTAAATATTCTCTGTTCTTTCAACATTAGATTGTGTTGCTAATGTGCTAACTGGCTAACTAGCACCACAACGTTCTTTGGGTTTCCCTTTTTGAATGACGATTGCACACGACCTCCGTCTGATAGTATGGAGGGATATATCCTCTCACACAGGCACATAACATACGTGCTTGTTGGTGTATTTGTGTGCAACTTTTTGGCTGAGACACAGTGACGCAGCAGGGGATTCTAGTTGCCGCTAGTTCTCTGAAGTCGATATGGTGTGTCTGGGCCTTCAAGCAGCAGAGCTCCTCCCTTACAGTCAAATCACGGTATCGTGCTTAAGTTGGAAACGTTCTGTTTTTGTGAGTGTAACTAGTTAGATGTATTGGAGTTATGTAATTAAATTACAAAATAAATGTAATTGTAATGTGTCACAGTTACTAAGAAAAACTGTAATTGAAGCGAGCAAAAAGCACTAAGTTTACATTAATACAAGCCAAACCTAACACTTAGCATTGACCTCTTAGCCTAACCCTAACTAATCCTGATTAGCATTTTGTTCAGTTTCAACCCAATTAAATGTATTCATTGAATTTTGGACTTCAGGGATTTTTTAAATCAATGAAATGAGGGAGGGGGTTGATGTGAGAATTGGGAAAGAAAGACGGCTTTATATTGCACGAGTTGTGGATGGACTTCAGCAATAAAGTTTAACAGAAGTGAACATGAAGGGCTCTAGTTTCCCGGCGCAGCGCAGGGTGGCGAACCCCGCGCAGAGCTAGTTTGGAGCAGCGCAACCCGAGGCGCGCTCAGTTTGGTAGTTTGGCAAACCGAGGTACGCTGAGATGGGTGTGGCGGCGCAGCAGGGGGAGGTGTCGACAGATCCAGCTTGGCGCAGTGACAGTTTAGTGCCAAAAGGCTTTGCCGAAGGTGCCCTAAAAGCTCGCCAGCTGAAACCAGGTCTACTGTCAGCGCAGGCGGAGCGCAGCTGGTGTAAGCCAAAGTTTGGCTGACCGGCGGACAGTGCGCACACGTCACCAAAACCTCACAGGCAGGTTTCCAGAATATCAGGCACATTAACGATGCAATAAATACACAAAAACCACTATTCAATGCAACTATCTGCAATCAGCACATAAATGTATCTCTATATCGACTGTCCCGTCACATCTGATGTCAGATCAAAGGGGATTGGCACCGTTTGGCACGTTTGGCACGCGTAATGGAAATCCAACCTGATTTGATTAACACAGCTGCAAACTAATGAGTTCACATCCCTCTCAGCCAACCACAAACAGCCACAGCATCAGATAGGGAGTATATATTCAGCATCTGTCATCTGTCTGCATGTGAAATTATATTAAGGTATGAAATAAATATGCTTACACTGGCCGTAATCAGTGGTAACATGTAAAAAAGGTTTGGGGGTCAGTTTACTTAAAATGGTATGTCACACCTCCTTGTATTATGATAAAACTTTCTTTCCTGCTTAAATGGATGGGTAACATCTTCAGTATTACAGATGTGTATCATTTGTTGGGCTATTGTTTTAAATTTATGGCAGGAAATCCTCCTGATCACCCTTAATTCACCCTACTTAAATAAATGTACTTCGTTACTATCCACCACTGGCTACGTTAAGCTAAGCTAACCATGTCCTGACTGCTTTATATTTAAGACAGACAGGAGAGTGGTATCAATCCCCTCATCTAACTCTCTGCCGGAAAGACAGGAAGCATATTTCCCAAATATTCTTTTAAGCACAAACTGCATAAACAAGGTTGATTAATGAGGCCCGTGGTTTGATGTCAGCATCTAACGAGTTCAGAGCCTCCGAGGGTCCGTGATGAGCCACGGAGGAACGAGACGCCACATTACTTGATCAAATTCTTGTGGAAAGAGAAGAAAATATTTCCTCCCTTCAGGACGAATCTATATTTAATGCCTGCTCCTTAGAAAAGGGGGCATTGAAAATGTTGTTCTTTTTTGCTCCGTGGCAAATGATGAATTGTGATCCAAAGAGAGATTTGATACGGTTGTCTGGGATTAGAGTGACAATTTGGATTTTCAGTCTGACTGAGTTACACACACACACACATACACGCGCGCAGGCTCGCCCTGACACTTTGCCTTGTCAAACTCACTCAAAGCAGATTGGCACAATCAAGTGTGTCTGCAGCCAAAGCCTTTTAAAAGGTTAATATTTCAGTTCCCATTTGCCTCAAAGCTTACGCTAAGCCACCGCTCTGCTCCCTCATCTGCCTTTGATACGGGAATCCCACTGAAGTAGGTCTGTTGACGACAAACTGTGTGTGTGTGAGATAATCCAAGCCGTGCAACGCTTACTGATAGCTACGCCTGTCATGCTGTCGAGTCAGTCTGTTTGTTTCCCTCGTACTTTAACTCGAATAGGTCTGAGAGATCTGCGGAGACGAGCTGAGCGTTGTGGGATAGAAAGCATGTCTGAGTGTTTTTTCACTGTGATTGGCTCCGGTCTGGGCCGTGAGGTTCAATGTATCAGCGCTGCTCCGCTCTGCTGCCCGGTCGGTTGGGGGGGATTGATTGATTGATTCCTGTCACGGGTAGCGCAGAGTTCTCGCACCGGCAAAGCCCCTCTGAGCTTTTCAGAAATTTATGGTCCAACAGTTTTGAGGCGTGATGTAGGAGGAATTTAGAGGCTGAGGAGATGCAAAGCCTTCATCCAGACTGCAGCTTCCTGCAGGATGATAGCTGCCAGTCATGCTCTGAAGTGGAGGACAGTTGCTTGTGTCAGAATCATCCACAGACTTTTTCCTTTTATGTTTTAGGTGCTGCTGTTGCTGCAGCAGACATTGTTTCAGACTGAATTCACTGAGTCAGAAACCAGGAGTACACTAAATCCCTGTTTCCACCGAGCAGTACGGTTCAGATCAGTTCAGTTCGGTACGCTTTTTTTTTTCATTTCCACTGTGAAAAGTTGTGGATGGTACCAATAGCACCGTTCTGTACCGTCCCCATGTTTGTTCCCCCCTCTGTTGGGGTACCTAGCACACAGATCTGGTACTAAAAGGTGGAACAGATCTGGTACTAAAAGGTGGAGCTGTGAACACTGCAGTCTGATTGGTCAGTAGAGGACGGTCAAAAAAGTCACTCCCAATCAATAAATCCCGACACTTGGTCAGAAGCACAGATCCACCCTCCAGCAGCAGTATGAAACAGACCTGGCGGTGGGTTTTTGATGCTCTGAGAAACTGCCAAAGTGTTAACAGCAAGGACATTTGCATCGGGTGGGCGGGAGGGGAGGTGAATTGGTCAAACAAACTTAAGACTTTCACCCAGGAGCCCGCTGTTCCTGTCCTTGTGTGTGTAACCAAAAGTTAATTGAGTCATTTTAATTACGTAGTGTGCTAGAATGTGTAGCATGCTACAGTCGTGACGTATGTGATGTGATCATGTGACGTTAGATGACGCAAGTATTTTACCTACGTTCTAAGTTTATTTTGAAACAGTGTTAATTTTGACAGCTAATTTAGATTTAGTTTGTCTTAGTCTTGAGACCAAAATGCTTTCAAGTTGTAGTCACATTTTAGTCATTTTTATCCTTCATAGTTTTTGTCTCGTTTTAGTCGACAAAAACTCATGACATTTTAGTCAACTTTTAGTCAATGTTTTCTGGAGTTTGCCAACCTGTTGCTCATGCAGCATTTTAAGACAATTACAAGCACGTCAGTTCTTGGCTCTTAATGTCCGATAGTCCACTACTAACATTTTCGTCCCATCTTGTCTCGTCAACTAAAATGAAACATAGATTTTGTCTCAGTTTTTATTATCAAGATCTGTTTTTAGCTCGTCATCGTCTTGTGTATTTCATGGAAAAAAATTGTGGACGAAGAAATTTTGTCATAGTTTTTATCAACAAAATTGACACTGTTAAAAAACAGACTGAATGCATTTAAGGAGTGGAAATTGTACCTATCCTGTGAAAATGGAGGTTTATTTTGAAAATGCATGTAAGGAGCATAAATTGTCGTCCTGAACGTCCAACCAAACCAACGTTGGTATGAAGTGGCAGGTTTTTACAAGGTTGCTGAACAGTGAATGTGCAAGTAGATACTTATTTCGCAATCTTTGGTCTGAACTGGGCATAAAAGGCAGTTGGACACGCAGCAGTAAATTGGTAAATCAAAACCCATTTTGTTGTCTGTCGGTGTCTCGCCTGCGTGACACACCATCCACCATCCCCTCCACCTCCTGATGACAAAGTCAGCTCATAAACGTCATTTTTTACAAATGTTTGCTACCGCAGCTGATATTGTTTTTTCGTTTTCTGGCTCCGATGACATCCTGCTAGAATTTGCTGCCAGTCCGTGCCTTCCAAACAAAAGTTTACACACTAGAAACAAACCAAACTGTGGTTTCACACTTGTAATTTTGGTTCAGATCAAACTGAAAAGTCCGCACCAAATGAGGTGCGAACGGGCCATGAGAGTCTGCAGCCATGCTCACAGCTCTGTGAGGCTGCAATGCTCCTTGTAAAGAAAACCAAAGGCACCATTTTCTCCTTTTTCTTATACTTTAATGTGATCAATTTACGAACTGTAATCATAAAAAGAAGATGATGTGTGCTTAGAAAAGTACTCCACAGAACGTCATCACCACCTCGAGCTGCTCCGCACACATGGCTTATAATAATATATATATATTCTAAACTTGGTTGGACATCTGTGATTTGAGACTCGGCTGCCAGAAATCAGTTATGGGTCATGTTGCTGCTTGGCACCAGCCTGCAGCTGGGAAATATGTACTTATAAAAATCTATACATGTTGGATGGTCTGCCAGCTGTCATCATTTATGGCCCGAATCGGTCTTTACCTTCTCCTAAACTGTTTCAATCCATTTTTACTCAGCCAGTCGTTTGATCATTTACTCATGAAGGTCTGGATGGGAACAAAGCTGCTGCTGGGCATTTCTGAGAGATAGAGCGGGTCATTGATCGACGCTAAGGTCAGCTCTGATTGATCGGAGCCTTAAAGTAAAATATTTCTTTTATTACACCACCTGGAAAATGGCCCCTCGCTAGAACATCCTATATGGAGACGATAATGGACGGCTGGGAAACAGAGTCAACTTTCTGCTTTTAGAGCACATATACTATTCTATACCGTGAGAGCTTCAGTGCTGCACTCAGGTTTTATATCTGAATCGCAACGCTGTCATTAATTACAGCGTAACGTCACTGCAACCGCCACATATCTGGGTTTTGACTCACAAAAGCACAGCTTGTGTGTCTTTATCACTTTCATTTCTTTTCTGCCTCATAATTTATTACTGAATGTTCTCCATGTTGACATTTGGGTCATGGCCACCCTGAGGTTCACGTTAAAAGCATTCCTCCCTTTCTTCCTTGACTCCTCTCAGCTCAGCTCTCTGCCTCCTTTCACAAAAATGATGTGGCTGGTGAGGAGATACATCCACCTTTTCTTTTATTCATGGATTAAAAGCACAGAGCACCACATACCTGTGACAGGCCCCGTGACACACACACACACACCAACACACACACACTCTGGGAGACAGTGAGCTATGAGATCACTTCACTTTCATCTTATCGGCCTTGGAAGTTAATTATTGGCTTCATGGATGTAGAACAGTGTTGAGATTAATAGCATTTTTGCAGATATTCTCATTTTTCAAATGTGAGGATAATGAAATTTTATTTTAAAAGATGCAAATGATGCATATTTTACATTATGTCAGACCATTATAGAACCATTTTCCAAAGTAAACAGAGGCTCTAAGAGGATCGTCGCTGCTGCAAAGTTGATTGAGGTATTTAATACTGAATATTAAAGACCTTAATTAAGAAACTTTGCTCGTCCGTCTGTCAAACGTTTATGACTTCCTGCCTTTCAGCTCCGAGCACATTGATTCCTACTGAAGATGTAAATCTGTATAAACACAAAAATATAGTTTCATTTTTAAAAAGTTTCAGTAATTTCCTCAAACAGCAGGTCATTGTAGTTTTTAATTAAACAAAGAGGAGGATATAGTGCATTTGTTGGCGACTGCCAGTAATGACATAATACAGGGAGCAGGAAGGTCCCTGTAGGTCAGGTGGGAGGGGTGGTGGATTGGTCCAACAAACCCCGGACTTTCACCTAGGAGCCTGGTTTTTGCTTCCTGTATGAACGTAGAGCCAAACCATGATGTGTGTTTCTAAACCTAATGATGCAACACATTCTCACTCTGACCTCGTCACACATTGACGTTTAGTCATGGACTTTCCACATCTAGATATGACGTGCAAGGTACCCTGGGTGTGTTGGTTGTTGACGTTCTGGGACGCCATGTCAAGTTCTGCCTGTTACATGTATTGTCTCCTTTCAAAATTGTTTACACATAATCTCTTTCAAAATAAAAGCACTATGTTAGTACAACACCGTGAATTGACCTTTTTTTCCCCTTCAACAATACATGTGGTTGTGTTTAGGAGAAAAGAACAAGGTTTGGCTTTAGAGTCTTACAGGACATGAACACCACTCTCCTGGGTGAAAGTCAATGTTTACTGGACCCATCCACCACCCAACCGCCCCACTCGCCATTAAACTATAACAGTGACATTAAAGGATGGCTTTTTTGTCAGTGTCTGATGCTGCAAGTCAGTGCCCAAGCGCCAGATTTCGACGACCTCAGAGTGAGACCGGGTTGAATGATGTGCTTTTGTTGCGTAAACCTAACCATGTGCTTTTAGGAACGTCAACAGCAGACGCGGGAGGATACCTAGCGCGTAATATGTAGACGCAACAATCCACTGACAAAGCAGTGATATGTGACGACCAGTGTTGGGCTCGTTACTCTAAAAATGTAATATATTACATTTCGGTTAAACCTCATAAAACTGGTAATTGATATTTTGGTATTTCTACCCAAAAGTGTTTGATATGTTTGCCTCTGTGTTAATATCAGGGTCAACACCGATAAGTGTAGCTAAGGCTAGATAGCTTCTATTTACCTGGGGTTTCTTCAGTTATCTATGAACGGTATTTTCCAAAGTCTCTGCCTTAAAGTCGGAGAATCACTCGTGGAGCAACATTTCATCCACAACATATCCAGCCACAAGCTTCATCACCTCTTTGTAGCTGCAGCTGTGCATGATTAAAATCCAATTTTGGTTGTAAGCCAGTGTAGCGCTACAGCCGACCTCCACGGCCGCAGACGGCTCACTTTTGGTGGGGTGTATTTCCTGGAGCTTCACCTTGTTGTGTTGTCGGCCATAGTAGCTGTGGTGTTTCAGATTGGAGGTTTGAGGACGTGTTTTTCATAGTGGAAAAAGCCGTAGTCCGACTATCTGCAGCAACGGTGTTCTTGTCATCTTTCCTCCCGACAAAATGAAAGTAATGGGAATATTTCCAGTCGCTAAGGTCAGCGTTTCCAACCAGCTTGCTGCTTTGTGATGTGCGTGTGCAGCACGATGATTACGAAAATGAGTCCGCTGATGTGATAATTGTATTTCATTAGTAATTAGTTGCACTACTCGATACTGGGAAAAGTAATATTATTACTGTAACGCTGGTGATGACCTGGGATGAGAACATGTTGGACGAGCAGCAGAGAAACACTGATTTGTAAAGAGAAACTGTTTTATTCAGTGTTTTTACTGGTTTTGAATCACCGGCTCTGTTTGTTTTGGAGAGGAAGAGACCTCTGCTGATAATTCAGCTTTCGGCAAAAACCTCCTGAACAATGAGCACTGAAGGAATTCTCACCAGGAGAAGTGTCAGCTAGTTGCAATCTGCAATCCTCACTGCTAGACGCCACCAAATCCCTCTAAATCTTACACACTGGACCTTTAATTCGAGTACTTGAATATGGAAATTACTTAAAAAGCCCATCTCCAACATTTATCTAAACTTGAGCCGACTGAAACCTTCTTATATCTTATACATCTCTTATCTCAGAGTCCGACTCTCCCAAGAGTCCCTGCTTAGAGCTTCACAGCTAAAAGATAACAGCAACAAAAATAAAGTATTTACTGGGTGGATTACTGATCAAAAGCAGCTCTCTGCAGGCAGTTTGATTTTCATAATTTACAGACCTAAAAGTCAGTGAAAATTTGGAGTTAAACCAGCAGCCTCCTTTAATATGACACTCCAGATTTCTACAACACATTACAGAGGAAGTCGTCGTTGTCGTGGATATGTTATGTAGTAAAAACAGAGCAAGATTTTGGGTCTGTGGAGAGACGGAGCTGTCTGTTTCCTCTGGCATCAACTGGCATCACTTTCTTTCATCACTCCCCTCCCCCCCTCGTCTTCCTACCCCCTCAGCCCTCCCCGCTGCTAACTGGAGGCAGGCAGGAGTGTGAGGAGAGTTTCAATGACTTGTGGCTGCGAATGCACTCACACGGCGATGTTTCTGCTCGACGGAGCAGCTAACAAACATGTACATGTTAGCACAGACACACACGTTTGTATCTCTGCTGCATACTTGTTAGAAACTGTATTCATTCCCTAACCATTCTTCCTCTAATCCTAACCTTTACCACTACTAACTCTGACATTTCCACTTAATCCCATTCTAATCTTAGCCCTAAACCCACATCCAACTCTGAAGCAGCCCTGAAAAGAAGTTAAAAATGTTCTGACTCGGGAATATTTCCCTCTTTCCTTCCTTCCTTTTGAGGACATTTAATCCTCATGAGGATTAAATGTTTCCACATAAGAAGACACAGCTGTGGCAGCAAAGAACGCACTACTTAAAATCATTTCTACTTTTCTGTGTGTTCATCCTGGCTGCAGCCACAACCGCTTCATCACTCACAAACACTCAAACACACACCGAGAGACACTCTTACTCTGTGTCGAGGCACAAGTGCGTCTCATGCTAAGATCAGCCAGTTGCCATGACAAACATATTTCCGAAATGTAATAGCCGATGTGAAATGTGAGGTTCTGTCATCGCAGGAGGTGATGATAGTCATCTTTCTGTCGCGGGTGTCCATCTGTGAGTTTTGGCACAAGTGTGACCGAGCGTCTTCTGCAAATATGGCTAAAGGCTGCAACAAGGTCCCCTAACCTCTGATGACACGAGAGTTTGAGTTTGAAATCATTTGAGCATTATATTTATGTCATCACAGCTTTCACAGTCTGCTTGGTATAAGCCTGGACGTGACAAATATACACAAGCGACAACACATGTACACATGCAGACGTTCATAACCTGACACGTACGGGATTTTTTAAGGGAGATACTAATAGATAGAGTTGGTGTTCATGTGAACGCCCACAAAACCTCATCGTTTGATGCAGAAGGAGTTTCTGTGTGGCTGTCTGCATTTCAAATAAACTTAAAAACCCAAAGTTAAGGGGTATTTTTGAAGTTGGACCCTATTTTCTCGTGTTTTTTGCATCCAAGTGACTAATGAGAACATTAAAAAAAAAAAAAAGGTCCAGTATTGAGTGAAAGCAGCAGCCAGGCTGAACGTTAACACTCATGTTGCATGTTGGCACCGTCAGTTAACGTCCACTAAAAGTGTTTGTTTTTGCCACTTTTATGTTAAAGAGTAAGAGCCTTTTTGTTTAACCAGAAACAGCCCCAAGATCTCAATCATCAAACCAACCAGACTCCATTAAATAAACACTAATTTTATCATTGTAAAATTCACTTCATTCAAAGTCGACAGAAACAAAATAAAACTCACAGGAACCATCCTACTTTATCTTTTCAATGTTCCAACAGTCACCAGCTCTGGTTTGGTTGAAATGAATCCTTAATTCACCCAGGTAGAGGTGAAAACATGCTGCCTCTATACAGGCTAAAATTACTGTTTATTTAAATGGAGTCTGGTGGGTTTGGTGATGGTGATTTTGGGGCTGTTTCTGGTTAAACAAAAAGGATCTAAAGCTTTAACCAAACGATGTTAGATGGTTTAGCTGCTTTTTAAAAAGGTGCGAGACTCCAAGGACCTGTAGGTCTGGAGGCAGCAAGAACTACAGGTGCGTGATATCGATATAGCACATCATCAAAATACAGGCTATTTAAACATGCTTGTCAATGACATCATATTGTTAGTGGCTGTAGGGTACTGATATTATGGGAAGTTTCATTAGTCATATCTACAGTAAATGTAATAGTATCTCTTTTGTGAGCTGTAATGTAAACTATAGGACGGGGATACTGACCTTACTTTGTCCTTTTGTAAAATGACAGGAGGCCAGGGGCCAGTCGCACCAGCGTCGCAAAGGTCAGGTACGCAGGGGCGTTTCTAGGATTTGACGACATTAAGCCCTTTTCCACCTCAGGAACTTTTCTCATTTACCCGGGATTTTGAAAAACCTCCTCACGTTTCCACTGAAATTAAAAAGGTAAAAAACTTTCCCTCAATCCCAAGCTTTCCCTGAAATAAGTTCCTAGTAGGGGGTAGGACTTTTCAGATTACCTGGAATTCTTGAGTAGCGGGGCTGTGTGCCGAAGAACGCTGATTGGTGGAACACACACGCAGCGTTCCACACTTCCTGGCACGGGGAGTAGCTGCAAACTTTAACCCTATGGGCCCAAACGACACATAGTGCCTCCAAATTCACACCTGTTCTTCTCTACTGATTTTCTCCACGACCGTGCGTCATAGCGAGAAGCCACGTATATCACGTGAAACAGCGGAACTGTAGCTTTCCAATGTTTTCACAGCGAAAAAAACTGATAAATTTACAATAAAATGATGTATAACAGAGCTTTCATACAGCTCTACACACACATTACTGTTGGATGGATTACTCGCGAACGCAGGCTCGCACAGAAATGCCACACATATCATATGAAAGCGCGGGACTAGAGCTTTCCAGTGATACCACACACATCATTGTGCTGTCATCCCATCACGCTATAAATACAGATCAATTGACTACAAAATAAAAACCTGATGAATTTCTTTACAATCCATTATACAGATCTTGTTATCAGTCACTTCATATAGTGAGGAATATCGTATCTTACCAAATATCTCCATATTGTCCAGTTGACACTCCATCAAACTTTGTATGACAAGACAAGCGCACTTCACCTTTGTGCACCCAGACAACTGCAGCTTAATTATGCATGCTGACAGGGCCGTAGTCACCATATACATTGAGGGGGACATGTGCCCCCCCACCAATGCCCAAAATGTCCCCCCAATATATAACTGAAACTGAAAAACAAATATTATCTTGGAGGACATCATTGCACTTGGTTGACTATTCTTCTATGATCTTAGATGTAAATATTGCATGTTTCTTTCAGATAAAACACATTTTTGACTTGTGAATGAGTCAATGGAATTTCTTGCAATAATGAAAAAATACTGGCAATCATGTCCGCCTGGCACAAACCACATGTTTTGGACAGCTGTGAAGTGACAGAATGTCGCACCATCATGGTTCTTATATTACCAGATTCCAGAGAGTCTCCCCTCTTCATATATGGCAGAATATGTCTTCTTCCAACTTGCTATGCTGAGATACATGTAAAAATATAAGAATTTAGTCATATGGATTTGTTTTTTCATTGATATAAAAATTAATATAAAATACAGGCACATAGAAGGACATGAAATGATGGCAAATCTGGTTAGCCCAGATTGTCCTGAAAAAAACAAGATATAGCATGTGTATGTAGCCTTTATAATGACTGGATCCTGTGGTGGAACTTGTTTTTGATGAACAAGCCATTTTTTAAATGCTTTTTTTCCTATGCTCTCTGGCACCTTATTTACAATCAAACAAACAAAAACCCCACCCAGTGTGAATCACTTTATTTTCACTGTGAATTGCCACTGCCACCAAGCATCCTATACTTATACTACTACACTACATTTTGGAGGCGAATATTACAAGTTTTACTCCACTTCATTTATCATTTATCTGATGTTAGTTACAAGTTACTTTGCAGATTATTTAATAAAATGTTTCACAACTAATTCTGCATATTTAATACTATACTAATGCTACTTTAATACTATTAGATTTCAGTGCTCCTTTTGTACTTTAACCTCAGTAAACGTTTGAATGCGGGACTTTTACTTGTAAGAGAGTATTTTCATGCTGTAGTATTAACACCTTTACTGACGCTAAGTTCTTCCTCCACCACTGATTATATGTACTAGGTTGTGGTGTTATACGGTGGATGAGACCATGTAAAGAGTATTTCTCTCTCTGTAGCTGCTGATGAGAGAAAAAAGAAAAAGACGCTTTCCTGGAATAAATCTTGGGCGTTTTTGTTCTACAATCCAGTTGGGAAACCGTTTATATGGTTGAGCAACGAGATTTATCGCTCATTAATCATGCGTGTTGCCCGAGGGAGAAACACAGAGGCGGTTACATGCCGTGTCTTCGCAGAGAAAAGGAAAGGGATGTGAGAATGTTGGGTACAGGCAGAAGTAAAGTTGACATGGAGGCGAATGGGAGGTGGAGGGAAGCACAGCTGCACCAACAGGCTGCTCATGATGGAGGACGCGAGAGAGGATGGTGTGAAGGAAAAAGAGCCCACAGATGATGCCATCTGCTCAACTGAGCTGGTCATGCCTGGCTGCAGTGGCACCTGCTTCTGACGACACACACACACACACACAGCTGAGGCTCATGGCTGGAAACCATGTGATGTCAGAGCATCAAGTTTTGAGTCTTAAACCAAAAGCAGTGCAGATTTTCTCACAGGTGTTTCTGTCACTCTGTGTCAGACAGTTTGATGGGCGTCTGAGACAAGGTAAAACTTTATTGATCCACATGATTTACGGGACACACAGTTCATGATCTGACATGTAAAACAAGACACATACCTTTGTAATATGATATGCTGCATTTCAACACTAGTGATCAGATGTGCAGATAAAGCGCTTGTTGGCAGACCTGAATGCAGACAGCTGTGTAAGAGATGAAATATGACAGTTCAAGTTCCACTCGGCTCATAGACTTTACACTGTGATGATGTCACAGCTTTTTAATATCGCTTTTTTCCAGCTCTGGGAAAGTTTTACAAATATAAAACCCATATGAATCAAAAACTCATCATGAAAAGAGTCATAATTTACCTTGTTTGCAGTTCGAGGTGAGCTTTTATAGTTGTGCTGTAGTGTGTCTGTGTCACTCTGCAGTTACACCTCCAAAACACTAGTTGGCGGCGGGGTTTTTGTGAAGTGCTGTAAAGTTTAGTTGATTCAAAACACACATTAAACACACATTAAACATGGCTTAATAGAGACAATTTCAAACAAAAGTACACAAATCAGCTGCACGATAACTCGCAGCATTCACAGACAAACACTTGTCTTTATCTGGACACATTTTCCCCACAAATACAACATGCTAACGTTATTAGCACAAGTCTATGGCATTTTACATTGTATAAATTAGCTCAGTAGCAACTCATGATTTCCTCTGCTCATATTTCAGCCAGGATAAATCACACACAGTGTGTGGAGGCTTTATTGTCTTCAC
>NC_065514.1:5529493-5533443 GCF_006386435.1 Epinephelus moara
AGATTTCCTCTGCTCATATGAAGCCAGGATAAATCACACACAAGACTTAAAATGCTATTTTTGTGGAGGCTTTATTGTCTTCACAATTTATTGTTTCTCTGAAATTAAATTGAATCAAAGCTTTGTTTCCACTGAGGGAAATGGTTTCAGCTTACAGAAACAGACAGGAGGTCTGCGTCACTGTGACGTGTAGTTACATTTTTGTTGAAGTTTATGTAGGTATGGTGTTGATTCCATGCTGAAGTGTAAATTCTGCTTTAGTTTTTGCATTTTATGTCAGTTTTTTCAACCTCTGTTTTTACAATAGCCTACAGGAAAGAGTATAGCGCCCACTTCCTGTTTACAAATTCTCTTATTCCAGCCAAACAGGGCACTAAAATATATTTCTGAAGACATTATGGGTGACAAATAGGCAATGCAGTAACAAAATCATGGTTTATATTTTTATCAGCACAGCCTAGGTTTACTGTTTGATTCTGAATTTAGTCTATGTATGTCTCTATACTCTTTCTGTCTCTGGTGGCAGGAAATTACACATACTACCCAAATTATTATGACTCAAAAAGTATCCCTTTAAAACCCTCAGCACATGGCTGTTGGAGGTAGCATTACCTGCTAACGCCACAGTGCAGCTTGTCTTGTGTTGGCTGGCAACCCAACTGTCAGCAGTGAAGTCTCAGACGCCACTTCCATGTCTTGTGATACAGTTGTTGTGCAGACTGCTACAGGTTTCAGGAGATGTTGTACTCAGGACATTTCTGTCAGTGTGAGACTGGTGTGGTAGCAGGTGTGTGATTGAAAAGCACAGACAAACATCAGATTGTCGTTGCCACTTATTTTAATGTTCCTGAATCTCTGTTGTGTCAGATTTCAGGCTCACATCAGTTCATCCTTACACTTCTAAGATTTACTGTTTGATGTACTGACAGAAGATGATGGCTGTTAAAGTTTAAATCATACAAAAAAATCAGTCCCCTTTAATCTGAGTGGCACTTTTGGTGTTTTCAAAAATCAAATTTGTTTTTACTTGCATTTATTTTATGTTCACCGCTTTTTCAATCAACCAGGTTTAATTAAGTCTCCCTGGATACGCTGCCTCCACTCATTCGCATCATTAGTTGAAGGATGTTGTCATTTAATCCCTAATCTCAGTGAGAATTAGCCCTTATTAATCACGACATTAATTTGATAAACGTTGGGAATTATTATTTTTGTTCCTCGATGTAGCAAATTTGAAGACGCGCGAATCAAAACTTGATAAGATAATCAGTCGTAATGAGGCTGAGTGTGCTAATAAGGGTGCACGTATAAATGATATGGATGCTGACAAGCTCCTTTACATAATATGTGTGTGTGTGTGTGTGTGTGTGTGTGTGTGTGTGTGTGTGTTTGTGAGAGCAGAGAGGAGATCGCCTGTCTACATCTGCTCAGAGGTCATACTTGATTGGTCGGTTCGATATCTGCTATGCTTTCAGTTTCAGGTCATTCCACTCGCTGACCCCGAGCTCAGTTCAAGCGTTAATTCTTAGATAGCATCGATCTGTGTGTGTGGGTGTGTGTGTGTGTGTGTGTGTGTGTGTGTGTGTGTTGGCACTCGTCAGTTCTCACACAGGAAATCATTAAATCAGTGCAGTGTGCTTACCCAGCGCCTGGATTTGAGAGGCAGACACATCTGAGATCACAACTGCTGCAGTCACAAGTCGAGTCGGGCTTCCAGCGTCTGCAGCCAATTAGCAGTGAGTTCTTAATCAGCAGCACTGATGGTCAAGTCGTCTTGTTTTGTAAAGCAAATGGCTCTGAGAGGATAATTTGGCTTTGATGCAACGAGGAGTTTGGCCATTTTTCATACTGATGATAATAAATTCTGTTCAAGTTAATTATGAGGAATACATTCACCAGCATGTCTACTTTTCATATTATATGATGTATTATCTCACTGTTACTAGACACCAGATTACTTATTTTCTACAAGGACCTTTTCTCGTCATGACAACATATCACTTAATCTTATTACATCACAAATAGGACGGTAACAAAAGACAGATGTCACGATTTGCTTCATTCTGTTTTGGTTCAGGAGTCACGGTGCCGTGCGAGATGAGTACAGCTGTAACAAACAATGCATACGTTTCTTTTTATTTATTTTGAACAGACAGTAGTGCAAGTGTCAAAGACAGACACAACCCTGCAGGGGACTGAGGGAACATTTTGCCCACCGGCAACTTTGGTAAACAGTTTTTTATCATGAAATAAGGAACATTTTAAACACTTGTGTTTTACAGGAGGGAATAAAACTGAGAAGCATCTCTTATCTTTTTAAACAAAACGTTTATTCAAATTTGAGTTATATAGCTATATTACTACTACGTCAGGAAATAAAAAGAAAAAAATATTTACAGTTCAGCAAACAAACATATAAATGATAAATCATGGTAACATGTACATGCACATACAGAATCTCATATAAAAAAAAATTAATTAATTACCATAGACAAATAGTAAAACAAAATAAAATAAAATAATTCAAAATAAAATAAGACAAAATAAAATAAATATAAAACATAAAATTACATATAATAAAACAAAATGAAATTAAAAAATAAATAAATATAAAATAAGACAAAATAAGATAAAATAAATACATTTAAATAAGTTGACATCAGTTTTGGCCAAATTCCCAAGCACCTTTTCCCTTCGGTAATCTAAAATAAGCAATTACAGGAGCCCATAGAATAAAAAACCTGTCTGTCTTTACATGGAGTTTTACTGTTTTATTTTCTTTTTCCCATTGAGTACACTTTCATCAACCCGTCTTGCCACTGAGGAACGGTGGGAGGTACTGGTTTCAGCCAAGAAAGAGTTAAGAAAAAAAGATTTTTGCCACCAAAAAACAAAAATGCAGTAAGTCTTTATCCTATTCGTTGCTCCACCAGGGATTGCTCCTAAAAACAGCGGGTCCCATCATAAGTCAGCGTTCAAACGGCCGGTATCTGTGTGTGAATCCGTTTCCAGTATGTCTTCAATGTCAGACAGTCCCAAAAATGTGTGCGCGATCTCCAACCTTGTTACGTTCCCTCCAGCACAGATTTGTGTTACTATCATATTGTGACACAATGAGAGGTGCTCTAAAATACCTTATTTTAATTTCCAATTAAACTCTTTCAGTAGTGCGCTATTCGTTACTTGGTGTCCTCCGTCACACAAATTTTCCCACGTTTCATCATATATCATAACATTCATCTCTAACTCACGCTTTTCTTTTATATCCAAAGTATTCCCTGACTCATGTAATTTTTGTATATAACATTTGTATATTTGTGAGACGGTTTTTGTGCCACTCTATTCTTCCATTATCCTTACTAAAAACGTTCTATGGGTTCGGTGGTTAATTCTAGGTAATTCCATACCTGTAAATATCTATGAAAAACATCTCTTGTGATATAAAATTAAAACACAGAATAATAGAATAACAAGAAATAAAACTTGTGCATCAGGAGGAGTGTTACAGTTAGTTCCACCTTGGCTATCTGCCAGTGTAAATACCAACTGCTTCAGAACTTGTTTCATCCTGTTCTGCTCTTGTGTCTTCAGGCTGCTTGAAGCAGCAGAGATAAGGAGTTTGGCTCTGGTTTGTTGTTTTCCTCGTCCTAGTGATTGTCACATGTGGGTGATGCCGTCAAATGTGCGTTAGCATGTTGGACATGTTTCCATTCGCATCCCCAACTATGATGGAGAAACGCCAACACACTGTTCTTGTCGTTTACAGAAACTTTATTTTTTCTAGGATGGCAAAGCCATGACTCACCCTACTCCCCCTCTGATTGGCAGGTATGTGTTGCCTTCGTTGGTTGGACTGGTTAGGTTAACACTTTACAATAAGGCTGCTCTCAGCCCTAGAGTCGTCTCCTTTGGTCTGAATCAGGGACTCATGTTGTTCCAAAGTTGTATAA
>NC_065514.1:5533576-5584715 GCF_006386435.1 Epinephelus moara
GACTGAGACCACCTCTTCAAGAAGGTCTCGGTCCAGTTGTTTTGGTGCACACCTGAGTGTGATTGCTGTGTTCACACCTGCCCAAACGAACCGCACTGAGGGGGCAAATGAACTTGAGTTCGATTGAACCGAACCAAACAGGGCAGGTGTGAAAGCACCCTAAGGTACACAAGAAACGAACGAGTTACAAACCATTAGTTAATGGTCAGTTCTTGAGTAACTCCCAATCAAATGCGATAGAGCTAATAAGGATGAGGTTGTGATGATTCCATTTTGATCACAGGCAGTTAGTTTGGTGATGAATAGAGGCTGAGAAGGCAAGTGAGACTATGGCTTTGATGGTAGAGCAGGTTGTCCGCAAATCAAAGTATTCTTGGGCAAGATACTGAACCACAAACTGCTCCCAGTGTGTGAGTGCATGTGAATGGTTATTGAGTAGCAGGTGGCACCTTGTATGGTAGCCTCGGCTACCAGCGTATGTGTGTGTGAATGGGTGAATGTGACGTAGTGTAAAAGCGCTTTGAGCGGTCAGAAGAATAGAAAGGCGCTTATACAAGTGCAAGTCCATTTACTGGAAGAGAACCAGTGCAGCCCTGGGATATACTGGACCACCAGCACTGACACTTTTGCCATAATTTACATCAAAGATAAAGGTCAGAACAATAAAAATGACACCTAAGTTGTGATAAAGTGAAATACTATTTGATTTAATTTGATTAGTTCAAACCAGACATAACGTGCTCACAGCAAGACTTGTTTTCCTGCACCTGAAATGATAACTGATGTGTGTTGTTAATGTAGCCAAAAACCATCTGTGCAGCATTGAGATGGCTGAGTCGTGCTGTGTGTTTGTGTTTGTGTGTGTGTGTGTGTGTGTGTGTGTGTGTGTGGTTATCACAGTGAGTCTCCATGGGGAACGGACATGGTAGACAGGGAATGTATTCCAGATACAGTAGCTGCCAGTCATGGGTCTGATAAAGCACCTTTAAACAGCCACCAACTCGCGGAATACAAATTAAACCGAGTAACAAAGAAAACAAAAGGATGAGCTTCTCTCTCTGTATTTTAGCGCAGTGGAGAAAACACACAAATATACTCGCACAAAACCACAGAGGAGCCAATCTTCATTGTTGTCAGGTTCCCCCCTTTCAGCGCCGTTGAAACCTTTTTTTGACATTGCTTTACAGCCTCAGACTTGATTGTGTTGGAGTGGCAATGAAAGTCTGCAGTCACTGAGGACTATTGAATTCTGCCTCCATTTCACTCTCTTTCTCCTCTCACAGCGCTCACCTCCTCAGTCAAATAAACAGACACAGAGTCGGTGTTGTTTTCCTCCTGCAGTTACCAGTTAATTTGAGAGAAGCAGCACGTACCACACACACACACACACACCAGACACTAAACGTTGCTAATAGGGCGATGTGGTGAGCACTGCTTCGCCAGCGTGTGATGTTTAAGGTAGCCTGGACTCCTCGGCGAGACATGTTTGTGTCTGGGTATATTAACGGAGAATGAGAAGCAGCATTGCACCTACAAATGGAGGCAAGACAGAGAAAGGCAATGAGGGCGTCTAATGAAATTCCTGGCATCTAATATTCATGGCTTCAATCATCCATCTGATAACAAACCACCATCAACAATGATGAAACAGAGTACATTTCACAGTCACTTCTGCCACAGCTCATTTCCTGCATATTTCGGAGAATTCAAACCAGCGAGCATAATGGTCCAAAAAGTGCCAGACTGGCAGTTGAGTCCATTTGCATGTGTGAGTGTGGTCAGGGACACTAAACTCCACATAAAGCTGGACACACACTGACTGGAGAGAGTCGCCCCCTTACTGATTTTACAATCTGCCAAATTTCTGCCAGATCTGTTGTGTTTTGACAGTAAGTTTGAAGGAGTTTGCAGCACCCGAATAATTATGTGAATGATCAACAATCTGGCTTCCTTTTTTTAATCAGCCAGCGCTAATTGTAAAAACAGTCACATAGGTTGACTGAGCAAGCAGCTTATAGAGTGCCCCAGGAATGAGTCCTAAAACAAGGAAATGAGTTGGCATTTTACCACTCCTGGTTCCCTCGTCTAAAAGTCAAAGGGTTTTTGGTTTGATGGCTGAATTAAGGTCTGTGGATTACATATGCTTAAGAGACTTTTACATTTTGTTCTATAGAGTGTGCCAGTAAACCCGGAACTCCGTTAGCGCTTTTAGCACTCCGGTTCTCTCGTCTAAAAGTCAATACGAACAGGCGAGAGTGCTGGCAGTCCGCCATTACAGCTTCTTATTTAGCTTAAACAGTCCGATTTCCCCATTATACAATGTTTTTAAAATAAAGCGGCCGAAATCAGTTGAAAGCTTAGTGGCGGTGACGTCAAGAGTCATGCGACCGTGGAGTAGTCATGTAGTCCGTTAAAGCCTAACGTTAGCTTTTTACTTCTGGCGATCGCATTTAAGCTTCAAATGCGGTATGAAAGGTGTTCATATGTGAAGATTATCTCGCTGAACAAAACCTGTAAGTATCATAAACTTGTGTTAGCCACAGAGCTTATTTTCTGACATAATCCAAAACGCAATGCAAAAATCACATTCACTTTCTCTTCCGGGAACCAGCGCGATGCTAAACTTCCGGGTTTTGACGTCAGCCCTGGCACACTCTATTGCATTAAATTACGTCCGTAAATACCCCACTGGTGAACTTTGAAGCTTTTATGTGTACTCCATCATCAAGATGATACGGGACGTCCTTGTATTGGCTAATATTAGCTTTAAAATGAATTTTCGGAGCCAGCCAACATGCTTTTTCTTATTTTGCATAATGAATAAATATTACATTGAAAAGTATTGTATTTCATGGCTACATCTGCTGGTGGGCCATCACAATAAGAAAAGACTTGATGATCACTCAACTAAGGTTGAGTATCGGTTGTAGACCTAATGAGTTGTGTTGTATCAGCATGTTGTATATCAGCAAAAAATCAAATAGCGTGCACCCCTAGTCTTAAAAAACAGCGGTCGCTAACAAATGGCTAAATGATACTACAGAACATCATCATGCTGAGCCATGCTGAACACAGCTTTACAATCTTGTTATGGTGGAGACGTTAAAGCCACAGTGTGTAGGAATTTCTCCCATCTAACGCTGAAATCATATATTGCATTCAAACGGATAGCGCACTCTAACGCCTCACTGTTTCAAACGCGTATTGCAGCAACGGTAGCCGCTGTGTACCAAAAAAGCTATGATAACGTTGATGAAACCATGTCATCCGATACTTCATGGAGTATTCATTCAGGCTCCTACACAGACACACGCGACCTCACCATGCTGGCTGTGTTTACAACGTAGGACTGTTGGGGCGGGTGTAAATCGAAACAAACCAATCACGACTTGTCTTTTGACAACTGACAAGTGGCTCAATGATGACAAATTTATGAATGCAGACATCGATTTTTGCCAATAAACAACTGAAAATGTTACACAATGTCCCTTTAAGTCATGCAACCGTATTATAGTACATTTATAGCCTAACGTCAGCTTTATACTCATGGCAATTGCATTTACACTTCAAAAATCATTAAAGTTGAGTTCATTTGTGAAGATTATTTTACTGAACAAAACAGTATCATAAACGGTTGTTCACCACAGAGCTTATTTTCTGCAATAATCAAAAATCCAATGGAAAAATCCCATAGGCTTTTTGACGAGGGAACCAGTGCGCAGTGCAATGCTAACTTTGGCGTCACCTTACAGAAAAATGTCATCCTTGGAGCACTCTATTATGACCCATGCTTACATTATTTGTGTAAGTGATGCCCTGTAGTAGCTGTAATATGATCAGCGCTGTTTAGTTTTACTGTTTCTCAGTGGTATTTCTGTTTTTTCAGCCTCCGTTTTCATTGTGCAGGAAACAGTGTGGCGCCCACTCTCTGATCACAAACTCTGGCTATTACAGCAAAATATGGCACTAAAATATGTTTCCAAAAACATAATGGGCAAGAAATAGACGATGCAGTAACATAATCTTGTTATATGTTCAATCAACAGTGCCTAGTTTTGCCATTTGATCGGATTCAGTCCAAGTTTGAAACAGAGGGGCAGGTGTGTCTCTTGACCTGCTTCTATACTGTTTGCGTCCGTGTTGGCGCCATGGGTGGCGGGCAGTACGAAAATCCAAAAGTACAGCCTGTAGTCCAAGCAACAGCCCGAGAGGAGGGAAGGGGGACAAAGAGGGATATCTACACACTGGTTAGATGGAGGGAAGTTTACTGAAGTTCATGTACACATACTGCCCACATTGTTTTGATACAAAGCTGGTTTAAAATCGGCGAAGTATCACTTTAATTTTTACTTTGTTTTCCTGCTGCTAATCCCTGCAGGGTGGATAATGTTTCTCAGGGATGTTCACTACTACACTGGCCACATGCTGACATGTTGATGTCATGATGACATTAATGTAGCGAGACCTTTATTTAACTAGGAAGTCCCATTGAAATTTTACAAGAGAGACCTGGCCAATCAAAACACATTTAAAATGCAACAAATACAACATTTAATACAAAAATCCACAATAAAACAACAAATATTCAAACACATTGGCTTCTCAAAAACAAAACATGCACAAGCCTGTGTCTGTGCAATAAGAAAAAATGTATAACCACTCAGATTTTTTTTTACCACAGACCTCGCTTGGCCGCCAACCCCAAGGGTTAGTCTGTGCTTTTTTATTATCATACACTTTGATTTGTCCAATAAAGAGCTGAGCAGAGCCGCTAACGTTAGCCTTTACTGTTGGTGGACTTTGTTTCCACTATAGCATAGAAAAAGAAAACGGCTCAGTACACGGTGTCTGAAATTCTGATGTAGCATCTTATATATAAGCTGTAGAGGTTTATGTTTCGGCACATTGTCTGCAGGATAAAACTAGGAAGGCCGTCCTTGTCCTGAAGGAAGCAATGTACCAACACATCGATCTCTAGAACTTGAAATAAAAAGATTGCTTCAGATTTATGAGTGTGCAGCTTTCTGTAGGATCTGTTCCATGAACACTCTGAACATCCTCAGTAATGCCACTAAGACTTGTTCTTGTTGTGGCTGTCACCACAGATTGGGCTTTTTGAGGACTCTCAGAATCAATAAATCTCTCGTCTGATGTCCTGAAATAGGCACAACTGTCCTGATTATTGTGAGCTACAGTACATGCTGCCATTTTCTAGGAAACTCTTGTCAAGGACCAGCAAGTGGTCCCTTTCATCCCTTCTTTGTGATCAGGAGGTCACCCAGGTATGGCTGCACCCCGCCGAGTCCCCGCACAACTTATTCCATAGGCCTTTGAAACGGCAGACATCAAGGCTTCCCCAAACAGAAAGGTGTATCTTCAGAGTAGCTACGGCCTCGTGTGATGGCACAGTGACCTTTCACGTCTGCAGCTGCAGATTGTTTCGGCCCATATATACAAACTGAGTCATTCTCGTTTAACAATGTCATTAAGTGCCTGCAGAAATGTCCTGGATAAGCTGGAAGATGTAGGTTAGAACTCTGGCTCTTATTCCTCCATGCAGCCCTGTCGCTGAGAAATGAAGTTTATATACAACTAAATTAAAACCACAAATATATTTTTTTAGGGTAATGTTGAATCATGTTTCCATTAACATAATGAGGAAATGTAGCTAAGTAACATACCTAGCAGGTAGCAAAAATGTTGATACTAAATGTATCAGCAAAATGTTCACTGACAACGTATTTAATTTGTTTTCCACTAAATTAGTGGCCTCATACTGCACTATCCCCTCATAGTGACCACAGCAATATATTTTTATTATTACCTTTCTTATTAAAGCTTGGGTAGGCAGTTTAATTTTGGCTTCATTGGGCAAAAATCCCATAATAAACTTTTAGCATATTGTAATTGAAGTGGTCTGAGAGAACACTAGATTTCTGCACCTCATCTTGGCTCTGTTTTCAGGCTGTAGAAAATCTGTGACGAGGCCAATCGCAGCTCATTTCAGAGAGAGGACATCCCTATTTGCTGTTCTACAAATGCAGATGCATGTGCACGTCCCTTCAGATGGTGAAAGCCTGATTCAGTGGTGGAGAATCCTGCAGAGAAAGTTGCTATTCCAGCATTGGTAACAGCTGCCTACACTGCAAAGCAACCCAAAAAGGAAGATGGATGTATCAGAAAGAGAGCTTGACAATAATGAAACAAATCACTCGTCAGTATTGGTGAAGTGTTTCATAGATGGAGAGAAAATGTTGCTAATAATTTAGCCTTCTGCTAACCAGAGCCAAAGGATCACAGCTGCGGCTCCAAGGTCACGTTTACGTGGCTAACATTAGCAAGAGCCTTGAATCATAGCGTGTCCTCTGCCTCACTCCCCGTCAATACAGACCTCCTTACTGGGAGAAGAGCGGGCAGCAGCTCTGGAGGCTGACCCCCAGGCAGCAGCAACTCAAATCCAGCTTGCGCAAAAACCAGCTCTGGGGTATCAGACAGCCCCGACTCCCCTTTGGATCAGCAAACTTTCTGTTGCTGCCATTACACAGGTTAGACCTGTAGCTGCTGTTGGCCACCAGCTCACGCCAGGGTTGCGCCAACCGCATTTGGGCGCACAAATGGTCAGAAATTGTCAGGCGTAAATAAACACGTACATTTACAAGTGCTTTACCATTAGCCTATTACAGAAAACATACAGTTAAAATAATACAAGAACTGGAGAGCTGACAGCATTTTGACAAGTCAATGCAAAAACTGTGGGGCACCATCATGAACCAAAATATCTAAAGTATAGATATCTCCCTTTGGTTTTAGAGACTTTCTCAAAGAAAAACGTGATTTACAAAGCAGATATGTTGATGCGACTGTGGCTTCACGTTCACGTTTATGTAGCTAACATTAATTAGCGAGAGCATCAAATCATAGTTTGCCCTCTGCTTCACTCCCCGCTGCTACAAATCACCTTGCTGGGAGGAGAGTGGGCAGCAGCTCTAGATATAGACCCCCAGTCAGCAGCAACCTGAATCCAGCCAGTGCAAACCCCAGCTTCAGGGTACTAGACTGGCGTTTTCCTGACCGGGAAGCAGCAAACTTTCTGTTGCTGCCATTACACAGCTTATGCAGGATTTATACTTCTACGTCAAATTGACACCGTACTTACAGGGTAGGCTTTGTGTCTTTTTAGAGCCTACACTGCAACAGACCCTGTCTATTATCCACAAAATAGCATTTAAGTCTTGTGTGTGTCAAATAAAACTTTGTGGGCAGCTCCTGTCTTTTAGAGGAGCTGTATGGAAACATGTTCTCCATCGACGTTGATATAGAACTGACATGTTAATCCAAAACTATCATTAGTCATCATAAAACCAATATCAAATATAGCCTAAATGTCTTCCTTTGCTTTCTGATTCTTTCTCAGGAGAGAAGCAGAGCAGCTATGTTCCTTTAGGCAACAGAAAACATGCACTTTAATTTCATTTAAACGCTGAGATGAGTGGGCTGAAAACAGACTGCACCAATTCTGACTGTGACTGTCAGATTTTCCTGCAGATTTTTTTTTCATTCTGCAGAATAAAAAAGGGACTTGGCATTTTTAGGTACATTAGGCAGACTGTGATTTATTTTGCACCCAAACAGATATCCTCACGCTGTGTCCTGCTGTGTAGTGTTGGGTAGTTATCTTTGACCACACAGGCAGCAAGTTTATATTTCTGCCAGCACTCCGGACCTTCGTCTTCCAGCCGTGGCGACAGTCCCACCTTATTAGGTTCAAAGTGTTTAATCTGTTCACTGGTTCTTTCCTCATCCCAGTTGTGTCATATGACCCTTTCTGCTCTATTATCCGCTATTATCCTGCAGCATTATCACCCCTCGTTACTCCTCGCCTCATGGTGCTTTTCTGCGAGCTCTATTAATGTTTGGTTGGTTTGGAAAACAAGCGGTGGCTAATTTCCCTGATTATTTCCTCCCCTCTGATTGAAGGTGCTGATCACTGAAATCAGCTGCTCTGGTTTCTTGGAGTGGAATAAAATTCTGCAAACTCACAGCTCCTGATAGCACTTTAGATGAGATCCAAATGTTTCAAGATAATATCTCAAAGTAGACAGAGCCTGATGGTTGATGCTGTTATCTAAGATACAAAGCCTGATAGGGTCCAGTTAGATGTGTGAGAGGGCTACTCTATATATTTGAATGGTCTCTGATGCTTTTAGGTTGTAGGAAGTCCTCTTAACAAACAGATATTTCATATGAATGGTTTTGTTTTGTACATGGAAAACTGGACAATGATTAAACCACACTGACAACTGAAAGTCAGAAGGAGACACTGACTATGTTTAAATGCACCAGCAATAGCCCAAAATTTGGCACCAATATCCACATGGACTTAATGATGAACTGATTAGATTGTGATGGTCATTGGTCAAAGGTCACTGTGACCTCATCTGTCTCATTCTTGTGACACAATGTCTTCAGTATCTTTGATATTGATCCTCAAATTTAGCACAAATGTTCACTTTGAGTCAAGGATTACCTGATTACATTTTAGTGGTCAATGGTCAAGGTCACTGTCACCTTGTGTCCGTCTTAGTCTCGAGAAGGCCCTGAGGAAATTTCCTCAAATTTGACACAAATGTCCACAAAGACTTAATGAACTGATTAGATTTTGGTGGTCATAGGTCAAAAGTCCCTATGACCTTGTCTGTCTCATTCTTGTGACATGATATCTCAAGAATTCCTTGAGGGATTTTTTTTTTCAAACTTGGTACAAACCTTCACTTTGAGTCAAGGATTACCTGATTTGATTTTGGGTGTTAAAGGTCAAGGTCACTGTGACCTTGTGTCTGTGTCCGTCTCGAGAAAGCCTTGAGGAAATTTCTTACCATTTGGCACAACCATCCACTTGGACTTTTGAATAAACTGATGAGAATTTGGTGGTTGAAGGTCAAGAATGTATAATAAAATGATGTCATTGTGACGTCGGCCCTAAAAGGATCTATCAAGCCTGATGTGAACAAAACTTCATATAGGGGACAAAAATTCCGGGGGCTCCTGCCTCAAAATATTATTTAGTTAGATTTTCTAGTATAAAGTAATATGTAACTTCATATAATTCATATCTACATATAGTAGTAGCCTGTAGGGCCTGGTATTGTAGTATCAACAGCTTGCTAGTGTTGTTAGCTCGTTAGCTAGCAATCATTAGCATTGCTATCTATCTAGAATTAGCCATCATTTTTAGCAAACACATCCTGAAATAAAAACAATTAGCCTAAAGGAAAGGCTACAAATCTTCTGAACAGTCCATTAATGGATCAGGGTTGCATTTTTAGTCTGTTTTCTTTAGTTAGATGGCTTGTTTTGAGCTTCTTGCCTCAGGCAAAGGGTGTCGTGCCCAACAGATTTTCTTTTTTGTGCTATAACAACAAAATTGTCTGCTCTACTAATTTGTTTCTCCCAACGGTGTGTTGGTTTGCTTCATCATCCTGCACATACTGAGCTCAGATCCAAATACTTTTTAATTTAACTGAAAAATAACTTTGCTCTTAAGGGGGGCATCTTCCTCCATTTTGAAATTTTCTGTTTTCATCTCTGTTCAGAAGAAAAACATCAATATAACAGCTGATTTTAAGCAGTTATGTAACTCTTATTTTTAAGGCTGTTTATTTCCATGTTTCATCCTTGTCATTATCTTTTTATTAAATCACTTATTTTTCAGTTTTATCCGTGTACTGAGTGACAAGCCTCTTGTCTGACAGTCCTCTCAAAAAGCTGAATGCCCCATCAAACTGTGTCTGTCACAACAGTGTATGTCACAGCAAATTTCCATCAAACAAACCTCAAAAATGCCACAAGTCTGTCAGCGCTCATCAACCTATCTATTGTCTTCTGCCCAGAAAGTAAACGGAGCACATTAATCTTGAAAACTGCGATGGGGGGAAACTGGATATAGACACAATCTGTGCTTTAATGGACTTCACAACATCTGGGCTTTAATTATTCATCTGATGGGCGAACTGAAATACTCAGGTAGCAGAAGCACAGCTATGGAAGCTGTCAGCACATTTTTCTGATACATGACAGGAAATTAATTATACAATATGTTCGGCAGGCCTTTTAAACTCCATGAGAAAAGACTATGGAGTCATTTAGTGTGGTTACATATTTGGGTTCAGTTGATCAAACATGCAGCTCATTATAATTCTACTTATTCCACCTCAGTCCATCTGTATTCATGTGTCTCCTCTCATAACACATCATTGTTTAGATTGGTTCAAAGTCACATGATGACCCTCTTGCTATGAAAAAGGTAATTGGGATGAGTGCAACAACAAAACAAAGGCACAGTGAATGCAAATTTGCAAACACACACACACAAACACAGGAGACCAATTATGGACAAAGGATTGTCAGCCAGCAATGCTTTCGTGAAAATTCTGTCAACACAATAAAGATAACAAAACCACAAAAGTGCTGCTCAGGCAACAAACTGTCTTGTTTAGTCTGAGAGGGTCGGTGCGCTCAAAGCGGAAGTCTTTCTCCCCGTTCTGTATTATAATTTTCCTTTGAACAATATCCTTGACGTTACTTAACATAGAAACACAAGATCATAATGGATAAAGTAACAACCCCATGCGACCACCAGCTTTAATTGTTTCCATTTTGTTTCTGACGTATCATGTTTTGTTTGTCATTTTCTCATGGCGGATAGCCCTAACTAGTGCTATGATAATACCCATGAGCCTTGGCTGTTGTTTCTGTAAGAATAAGCCAATCAGAGGCATCAAGTAAATTTAAAATGCTTTGTTGTTGCAGTTGGGAACAAAACACACTGCCATACTAGAAGTGGATTTGCTGCTAATTACCACATCACACCACTGTTGCTTTTTTTCTTGTAATTTTCTTCCTAAAGGTTCAGTTTGTTCTTCTTTCTCTCAGGTTCTTCTTAAAGGTTCTCTCCTAAACAAACAGACCAGGTGATTAAAACCAGTAAAAACACTGAATAAAGCAGTTTTACGCCTCAGCGCTAGCGATAGCTGTGGCCGGAAGGATTATGTTTTTTCAGGTTGTTCATCCACTTGTACGTCTATATATATGTATATATATATACGTTCCATTCTCGGGAGCACAATATCTCAAAGAACTCTTTGAGGGAATCTCTCAAATTAGGCTCAATGGTCCACTTGACTCTTTGGCGGTCATAGGTCAAAGGTCACTGTGACCTCCTCTGTCTCATTCTAATGACACGATATCTTTGCCTGTGCCTTCAGGATTTTTTTTTTCTTCAAATTTGGCACAAACATTCACTTTGAGTCAAGGATTACCTGATTTGAATTTGGTGGTTAAAGGTCAAGGTCACTGTGACCTTGTATCCATCTTATTCTCATTAACGCATTATCTAATATTGATGTAACCCTGACCCTAACACCTTGAGGGAATTTCCTCAAATTTGGCACAAACGTCCATGATGGTCAAAAGTCATCGTGACCGCACAAAATATAGTTTGGACCATAACTTAAGAATTCGTATGCTAATTATGACAATATTTCACATAAATGACACATTTATGTGGAGACATTTGGTCAGATACTGAATTGGTGACACTAATCATGAAACTGTGCTGATTGTATAGATCCTCTGTGCTGCCGGGGGAAGACGTTTGTGAAGCGTCCATGTTTTCACAGACATCGATGTAAACTGTAATTGTAACTTGAGTGGTCCATGGAGGCATACAACTGCAGGGCAGTAATTCTAGTTGCTAATAATTTGCGTCTGTTTGTTGTCATCATGTAGTCTCTGTAGTTTTGTGTCTCTTTGTGATCTTGTTGTGTTTCCTTGTGATCATTTTGAGTCTCTTTGTTGTTGCTTTGCCCCTTTTGTTAGTTGCTGTGAGTCTCTGTGTGTCTCTTCGCAGCTATTCTGAAACCGTCTTTTGTAGTCAAGTTCCTTTGTGGTCTTTTTTGAGTCACTTCCTGGTCAGTATGTGTCTCTTTGTGGGTGAGGGCCCGGGGTCCTGACACTTTTGGCCCCTGGGCCTGTGCCCAGCAGCCCATTCAGTAATCAATCCATGAGTTATCTGTATTCATTTGCTGGCTTATTTCATGGTATCTTGTCTTTTCTCATCTTGTCTCAGCCCAGTCGGCAGATGAAAATGTTGGCATTGTACATTTTTGCGAACCACAGATATGCTACACTTGTACGTTTCATACGTATCTTATCAGTGTTTCTAAAGTGATGTAGTTACTATTACATACATATGAACTGACTTTGTCATCGGGATGGGGTGGTCAGAGCGTGAAAACTAGGTGAGACGGCTGCCAGGCTGCAGACCACTGTTTGAGACCAACACACAACAAAACTGACATTAGTGGCATTTCCTGCAGTGATTGTGCTACCAAAACCGGGTGTTTTGCCTAACTGTAACCAAGTGTGTTTGTGCCTAAACCTAACCAGGCGTTAACCACAGCTTTATTGAAACGTTAAGTCTCAACATATACACTACATAATAAGGTACAAATGCAAATGACCGTGTTTTTAAGAGGGTACAATTCCAACATTTATTCTGGTGATTTGGTTGACACTTTAGTTTCGTATCTTTAAGCTGCAGATTTCTCAACACTGTTATCTTTTTGTCACATAACAGAATTTTAAGCTCTGAAATCTGATGTTTCTTGCAAAAATGCACCTTGAGAGTCGTAGTTACCCATTCCTACTTCAGCTTTTATGTACACATGCTTGTGCCTTTGACTTTTTTAATCAGGGAACCAGGCATTTTCTGACACAGATGTTCATCTTTTGGGTGGATGATTCAACCAGGAGAGCTTCATGCCGATCCTAACCATAGAAAGAGCCGCAGCTGTGAGTCATGCAACATTGTGTGTGGAAAAAATTTTGTCTATGGATTTTCACATCCGGAACCAGGACCCAAAATACATCCTCCCACATCACTCTATTTAGCCATGCAGATGCACGTCTTAGAGATCCATTACAGCAAAGGTGAACGGCATTTAGCTGCAGCTCTTCAAGCATTTAAATGTTATATTTAAAAAACTCTAAAGCAATGTGTTTTGACTTGATTAATGTTGCAGTTACTCTGGATTATCCACAGAACACTCTGTCCAAACTCCCATTTGAATGTGGGGGAAAGGACTGGGACTCCGGCATTTTGGCAAGAGTCATTTGAATGCAGAGTTAAAAATTCTGTATTACACGCACCATTTATTTCACCTCAAACAGTGAGGTGAAATAATGTATTTGAAAGTGTAACAGACTTATAAATGAAGCTTCAGCAGTCTGAATTACACAAATCAAGTGGGTATCTCCCAAAGTTACACTCTTTTTAGTGCTAAGTTCCGTCTTTGTGTTACTCTGACTCCATCTCTGAAAAAAAGAAACAGGAATTTAACAGTAAAACACAGTAAAAAGATTGATCTGTCTAACTCCAGACCACTGAAGCATCACATTATCTAAGCGAGGCGTGAAAGTTGTCCGTGGGTTTGTGACTGAATGACACTTGTCACATCACACATATTGATTCGGATCCATTGTGATAGAAATATCGACTGGTGCAGCTTCACAAGCGGGCAGGACTTCAGCTCTCTGTTTGTCATTGATCCTGTGATGGAGCTGCTGTTCACTTGATTTAGAAATGTTTGTTTTACATTGCAAACTTCAAGCAGCAATTTTCAAGCATTAATGAGTATGGCTGCAACTAACAAGTATTTTAATTGTCGATTAATCCGTCAGTTATTTTCTGGATTGGTCATTTAGCTGCTTGCTCAAGAAAATGTCATGAGTCCGCACACTGTAGCTGCCTTACATGCACTTTATTGGCACTTCCATAAGTTGTACATCTACTTTTTCATGTTTTTATGCTATTCTTTTTGTCCAGCACCTGCCTTAAACTGTTTTTGTATGTACCCGCCTGCTATGTCCTTTATGTCTACAAAATGCCAGATAATAGTGTAAAATGTCCATCAGTGTTTCTCAGAGCCCAAGATGACGTCCTCAAATGTCTTGTTTTGTCCACAACCCAAAGATATTCAGTTTACTGTCACAGAGGAGGAAAGAATGCAGAAAATATTCACATTTAAAAAGCTGAAATCAGAGAATTTAGATGTCTTTTTCTCAAAAGTAAACTGATTAATCGATAACCAAATAAGTTGGTGATTAATTTAATGGCAGACAACTAAGCGATATATTAATCAAAGTCAGCTACTTAAAGATACTTTGATTAGCTTTGATTATGATTGGAGGAAGCATTATAGAGATATGTTCTGACAGAGTGGAGTAAAATGTCACTTCATACCATAAGGAACTGAAAAATGTAAAGTCTACACCTGCCATTGTGACTAATGACCACGTCAGTTATTATAAATTATTTATTCACTCTCACTTCAGAGTGCACACTGCGTTCGTTGGAAATTTTCCTGCTCACCTGTGGCTTTGATTGTGTTTTATATATTAATCTGATAGCTGTATGGGTTTTTTTTGATGCTGTAAAAATATCAAGTAATACCTTTATTTAATCATGTAGACCTTTTGGATCAAGTTTACCATAAAGTGTGGTAATAAAATCAGCCTACCAGAACCTCTAAAGCTCCCAGATTAACATGCTGGATCTTGTGTCTTTGTTTCAAAGTCTAAAAAAGACAAATTGTCATTTTACAGGGGGTTATGCCGGACTATTTCTCATCATGGGAAGTATATGTACTCTCTTGTAGGCTACTTTGTCCACCAGAGAGGACAGAGAAGTTCATTTTTTAATTGTAAAATGCTCCACTGAGGCTGCATCTCAGTCTCAGATAGGTCAAATCAGACAGGTTTATTAGCGGATAGCCCCTTGAGATGAACGATCTCATTTTCAAGAGGGGCGAACACAAGACATACAATACGCTATATTACAGTGGACACGATTCAGTACATGTACATGGCTCTCGTTTACCGACCCACCCCCACATCATTCCCATAAGCCTACAATACCATAAAAGAGATGTATGTACCATAAAACACCTGGTGCATCAATATAATGTTAATAATACTAATACTGCTAATAGTAGTACAGCATCCGTCACAATATTGGAGGGCAGGTAGACATCGTCATTAGAAACTAACATGATGCTTTAAGAATGGATCATAAAATGATGATTTTAATGGGAAACATTTTTTTGTCAGAGGGAGCTTTGAATTTAAAGGCATGTCTGCCAATTTTTTTGTTGGTTTTGGGAACTAAAAAACATATAATACATGTCTAAGTGTGTATGAGGATATAGGTATTGTTTAAAATAAAAAGGATAATTAAAAGGGATACATTTAAAAATGCACTGGAGCCAATGGTAATGTCTTTGCTAATGTCTTTTACACTGTGTGGTAACCAGATCAACGTTCCATACGTAAAACAGTGATGAGTTCGGTCAGGACCCTTTAAAATAAGCCTACAGAGGCTATTGTTGAGAGGCTGAGGAAATATTTCTAGTAAACAATGTCAGTATAGTCTGGTATCGGCAGTAACGCCTGTGTAACAGTTCTTTTCTTTGTGTGAAAATGAAAAATGAAATTTTAAATGATACAATTTACATAGATTGCAGCTTAATTTAAACAATCAGATATTTGATAGCTGCCGTACAGTAACCTTATGTCACGGTAATGACATCTAAATCCACAATTCTATATCCCTCCGCATAGCCTAACCATAGAAACTAGTTGGCTAGCTAGCTAATTAGTTTGTCACCAGTTTGTTAGCCAGCTAACTAACTAACAAACAAACCGCTATAAAATAGCGCAGCACGAATGATTCCAAAAACCCGGAACTAAGTTAACTTTTTAGCACTTGCGGTTCCCTCGATTAGCTAGCTAGCTGACTCGACCCTCGAGTGCTTAAAAGCTAGTCAGTTAGCTAGCTAATCGAGGGGACCGCAAGTGCTAAAAAGAACTGCTACAAAAACTGCTACAATAGAGCACAACAGGAATAAGTCCTATAACCCTGAAATGAGTCTGCTTTTTAGCTCGCGATTCCCTCAATTAGCCAGCTAGCTAACTAGCCAGCTAACAAACTGCTACAACAGAGTGCTGCAAGAATGAGTTCTAAAACATGGAAATTAGTTAGCATTTTAGCACTTGCGGTTCCCTCGTCTCAGAGTCAATGGATTTTTTTGAATGGGTTTTTGGTTAGATATATATAAAATAAATGGGCTAATGTTGAAGTCAGTGTATAGTTCATTTATAGTCTAACATTAGCTTTTTACTTCTGGTGATTGCATTTGCACTTCAGTAAGCCCTCAGCACGCCCTCGCTTCAGGAAATGCTCGCCAATTAGCGCACGGACACGTGCATCGCCAGCACAAGCTTCAAGTGGCAACAGTTCAGCAGTGAGACTTCCGCAATTAAGTTTAGCACAGAGAATAAACACCTTTTTCCTTCTCCTTTTTCAATGTGTGTGCGTGAGTGATTAAGAGTGAGAATCCTGCCATGTTACTCTAACCGTAATAACAGGCCTACTTTTGTGTATTTTCCAGTTTGCCTTTGTTAATTAAGCGCTGCATCACAACAGGTGCTAGCTTAGATAATCGCTTGTTCAGGTTAAGTTAGTTAGCTCTCATAACTTCTATCACGTATAATCGTACTGTGAATGGATTAGACTTGTTTAAAGGAAAATTGTGGATGTATATTTGTGGTTAGGTTTAGGGTTAATGGTTTGGTTCAGGCTTTGGTATGGGGAAACACATGTAGAAACAAAATGGCCGATGCTGTGGAGGAGGACCTGCTGCGTATGTAGATATAAACGGCTCATTCGAAGGTAACAAAAACACCATTCTTAATTTCAGGTGATTATACACTCATGAAAACATAGTTATGAATATTGTAAACAATTTCGGCTGATATGTGAGGCTAAATCATAAACTGGGCTGCTCATCAAAAATGTTGCGTGTTTACGAGTGTCAAGTGGCGTTATTTTCAGTCAAATTAAACTTAAATGATTCAGAACATCAAAGTTGTAGAGCTACATCAAGAGCAAAAGTTTTTCTGTGTGTGTGTGTGTGTCACTCAACATCTGCTGCTGAGTGGCTGCCTAAATAATTGCAAGCTGTGAGAGCTGAAATGAGTTTCTTGATGACGGCGGTTTTGACACATTGAGCGGTAATGCAGGTACATATCCAGACATTTAAAAAGGAAAGGGGGCTATTTATTTTCTGTCTGGAGATGAAAAACAGCAGAACAAGAGAAGAAAGTGCTCGTGCTGTCGACAACTCACAGAGGATATTTTCCCCTGACTTAATTCCTTGGTGATATAAACGACAGCAGCAGCAGTACTTCTTTTTTGCTCGAGGAGTGCGTAAATGACACTCTAATGTAGATTAAAGTGAGACTGCACCATGAGGGCTTTTCAGTGTGTGTTGGGCTGCTGGTTGTTGTGAGGGTGGACCGCAAAGTATGTGTGTGTGGGGGGGTTGTGTGTGTGTAAATGCTGCTCTGTGCTGTTTTTGAACTAAGCTGCTGGAGATGGCATTTTAGCATGCACGGCAGAGCGGTTTGCCTGTCTATGCATTTCTTCTTTTTTTCTGTAGTTTCTCCCCCCTCCTCTTCGCTCGGCTCCTGTCATGCTTAACTGCCCTGTCTCTCTGCTACACCATCACCAATGTGTGTGTGTGTGTGTTCTCGGTATGTTGTGTGTGTGTGAAAAGTGGAGGTAAGCTCAACTGGGCTCTGGCTGTGCTGGCGAGATAACCCCACTCCTGATAAGCGCAGCAGGACAGTGACAGAAACACCCAGAGTTGTGCTCCTGGGGCATTTTCAAAGATTTTTTTGTCTCGTCGCTTGAAATGATTCCTCCCTTGTTTTTCCACTCTTCCCAGATAAAGAAGTCCCCACAGCCGCCCCCTCCACCCAGCCTCCAGCGGCAACACCAGGGAGCACAAAGGAAAGCAGCCCCAAAGCCAAAAGCTCATTGGCCGGAGGTTTGCTACAATCAGTGCTGACTCAAAAAGGACGACTTGTCTCCCAGAAAGGGGAGATCCTGCCCTCGGCTCTGCCCCAGAACCTGCTCCCTCTCCTGGGCAGAGGACTCAGCGTCGGCTCCCTCCCTGGAAGTCATTCCCTGGAGCATCAAAGCGGGGGATTACTGAGGAGGGTAAAACCCCCGCCATCAGCTGCAGTGTCAGGCCGAGGCAGCGGTCCAACTGAGCCTCTTCCCACAGACACACACTCCCAGCTGCCTCACACACAGACACACACACATGCCCCTGAGCAGGAGGAGATCACCACTGTGGGCACGATGCTGGAAGGAGACACAGACACAGAGACAGAGACAGAGACACCTTCATCAGGTACAAGTAGTCATCGTTTAGTTTGACGTATGCATACTAACAGCTTACACTGGTGCAAAGTAATTGAGATATATTTACTCACATGCTGTACTTAAGTACAGCTTTGAGGAACTTGTGCTTTACTTGAATACTTCCAATTCATACTTAAAACTCCACTACATTTCAGACATTAATATTGTACTTTCTATCCATGCTCTATGGACTAAAATATCCTGAGACCCTGTATCCTCACA
This sequence comes from Epinephelus moara, assembly GCF_006386435.1. NCBI lineage: Eukaryota > Metazoa > Chordata > Actinopteri > Perciformes > Serranidae > Epinephelus > Epinephelus moara. The sequence continues at coordinate 5,552,127 of NC_065514.1, forward strand.
TGAGGACATCACATTTTGGGTTTACTTTACCTTATACTTCATTCTTCTTAACTCAGACCTGTTGTCCTCATTCATGGACACTTTTTTGTGCCATCTAGTGGTAGTAAGAGCACAGTACACTGATCCATATAAAAAGATGGCAACCATCTCTGCCAAGTCTGTTTGCAGCCGATCCTGACACAAAAGTGGACAAAAGCTGATCACATTTGATGGTTGAAACTTGTTTATTTCTGATTCACACTGTTAATTACGAAATTTGAAGACATTAGGATTTTATTATCGTCTCGTTTTAGGACATTGGGACATAATTATCATTGACAACGTTTAGTTTTTTATACTTATCAGGTCCTACTGATCCCACATAGCTGGGAGAAATTCAAAGAGTATACCAAACAAAAGTTCAGATCTCAGGAGGATACCTCAACAACTACTGGACAGATTGCAATGAAAATTTCTACATACTCATGTTGCCCAGATGATGAACCCTAACGACTCTGGGGATCCTCTGATGACTTTTCCCTTCAGCACTATCGCGAGGTTATGTGTGAAAGGTCTCCAACAAACAAACATTTTACTTGTATTATTGGATTGTTATGAATGATGCAGCATTTTACTGTTGTAGCTGCTTGATGTGGAGCTAAATTTAAACACTGAATTCTGAAATACAGTGGAGTGCAAGTGTGAAGTGGCATAAAATGGTTGTAAAAAGTACCTCAAATTTGTACTTAAAGCAGGGGTAGACAGGAATCTGGAAAAGGCAAAAACAACACAGCAGAATCTGAAAATCCTCCCTCCTCCTGCAGCTCTCCCTCTCAGTCCTAAGCCCCTCCCACCAGATGACCACAAGCATATGCAAGTGTCTCCCCATACACTGATTTATTGTAAAGTTGCACCCAGCTCATCTACTCAACCCCTCTTTGCCTCGCTCTTACTCTCTCTGTTTATCAGGCCACAAATGAGACAGGAATTAGCTGCTAGCCATACCGCCATCCCTTCTCCTTGCTCCCTGCCACTGTGGACTGCTTCACCGAAAGAAGAGCATGCAGCAGCTTGGTTGATAGCTGTGGTGGCTCAAGTTCAGTCAGCACAAACACTCCAGCGCCGGGTGTCACAACAGGTTGATGGCCAGGGGCAGCAAAGGGTCTAACCTGTGTAACAGCAGCAACAGAAAGTTTGCTAATCAAGTGGGGAGTTTTGGCTGTCTGGTTCTCCCGAGCTGGGGTTTGCGCTGGTTGGATTTGGGTTGCTGTGGCCACTGACTGGGGGTCCATCTTCGAAGCTGCTGCCGGCTGTCCTCCCAGCGAGATGGTCTGTAGCGGTGGGGAGTGAAGCGGAGGACATACTGTGATTTGAGGCTCTAGCTAATGTTAGCGACATAAACATGAACTTGAAGCTGCAGCTGTGAGTCCTTGACGGCTGTTAGCAGAAGGCTAAAATATTAGCACCATTTTATTCTGTTTATTGTCAGAACCCATTTTGATCAATCTGTCTTCATTTTGTTGGGTTGCTCAGCAGTGTAGGCAGCTGTTGCCAACGCTGGGACAGCAACTTTCTCTGCAGTATTCTCCACCATTGAATCAGGCTTTGACCATCTAAAGGGACATGCACGTGCATCTGCATTTGTAGAACAGCCAATAGGAACACCCTCTCTTTGAACTGACCTGTGATTGGCCAGAGTCTCCAGTCATGGGCTAGATTTTCTAAAGCCTGAAAAAACATAGCCAAGAGGTTTTGCAGAAGTTGTTTTCCCAATGCTGCCCTCATGAAACAGCCTACCCCAGCTTTAAGTTTAGTACTTGAATAAGTGTACTTGATTAAACGCCACCACTGTACTTAAATAACATATTGAAAGCATGGCTTTTGCTGCTGATGTAGGTTTTCTTTTTACATTGTGATACTATGTAATTACTGATAGTACCAGAATCTGAACACTTCACCCATCACTGATCTCACATCAATCTTTAGAGGAGCGGAGAATGTGATTATTTATTTCAAGTCACTGTTAACAGCCTCGCTGTGCCTCCTTGTGTCTGCTGTGTAGCCGCTTTGATCCCTGTAATTTCCGTCATTAATTATACACAGCAGGGATTTCCAATGAGTTTCCAGTCAGGCTCACATTAAAGGGATTACAAGGCAGGGTTGAGAACAAAACGAAATAAAAAAAAAAAAAAGGCCAGTGCAAAATAAACTCCTCTGCTGCTCTCTCCTCCAGCTTTGTCGAACTGCATGGTGAATTTCTCAGACCCAGAGGGATACATCGACTCCACTGATGACCCCCCTCTGCCCGACGGCACCTTCTTACACTGCACCTACACTGTGACCGTGTACACCGGCTATGGAGTGGAGCTGCAGGTACACAGCGACAGCACGACGCAGTGCAAACACAAACAGACTGCAGATAAGCCATCGCATATTCACTGTTAGCTGTGTCGCTGGTTATCATGCTGGACATCATGTTGCAGTGAGGTGTGTTTATATCAGTCTGTTGTGATCTGATCTGATCTCAGGTGGAACTCTGCCTCCTAGTGGCAGCTGCTGCTCTCTGTATACGTGCACGGTGGTAGGTTCAAGCTTTTGATTCGACACATATTCAACATTTCTCTACTTTTGTCCTCCAGTACTGTGCTTGAAATATACATATAACAATACAATATGTACAACACAGATAAGATGGTATGTACAATATATAATATAAAACATGAGATATTATACATATACATAGTTGTAATATAATATAAGGGTTTAGTGCATAACAATAAACATATTAAGAGGAAAGACAAAGAAAAAAACAAGAAATGCAAAGGTCATAAATGGAAAAAATTACAATCAAAATACATGAAAAAATATATTTTTAAAAATGATTATATCCACTGTATGAATACTACTGACATTACTTTATATTAAGGAACAAATAAATAAGTATGTACATACTTAAAGGTCCAGTGTGTAGGATTTAGGGTGATATATTGGCAGACATGGAATATAATATAATAAGTATGTTTTCTTTAGTGTATAAGCACCTGAAAATAAGAGTTGTTGTGTTTTTGTTACCTTAGCTTGAGGGGTTTATTTCGTGTTTTCACTTTTTCGCATTAGCCACCATATTTAAAAGCCCATCTGCAACGAGCAGCATTGGGAGAACACTGATTTGTGACTTGAAACTGCTTCATTCAGTGTTTTAACTGGTTTAAATCACCTGGTCTGTTTGTTTCGAAAAGGGAAAGACCTCTGTGGAAAATTCTGCTCCTGCTTAAAACCTCCTGAACGTCTCAATCTTAAGTTATCAGAGAAAAAAGGCGAGCATACATTAACAGGTGTTAGGGGAGCTTCTCTTCTTCGGAGAAATACTGATTTGTAACCTGAAACTGCTTTATTCAGTTTTCGTTACTGGTTTAAATCACCTGGTCTTTTCGTTTTAGAGAGGAGGAGACCTCTGTGGATAATATGGCTCCCAGTAAAAACCTCCTGAACAATGAACGCTGAAGAAATTTAGTTTCAGCTGGTTGCCAATTCTGCTGTGGCATTTTCTTTCCATCTGTAAAGAAATGAATTTCCTTGTGTTGAACACTAGGGGGCGTACTCCAAATACTATGTGGTAATACCAGATAGTTCTCACTTCCAACTCGTCAAATACATCTGCTTTGTCAGTGATTCCGGCATCAGATACCAATGCACAGAGGCACCTTTCGCGGCAGTGTGATACGCCACCGGCAACAACCAAACTCTGTGGATGTTAGTGTCAGACAACGATGTACCAAGACACTCTTTACTGGTGTATGATATGCACCAAGCGGCAGCTATTTCTGACGCCGCCAGCAGCTACGATGGTATTAAGAGCGAGAAAGTTCATAAAGGGTGGGAGGGAGGGGAGATAGATTGAACAAACAAACCCCGGACTTTCACCCAGGAGTTAATCAACATAGTGTGCTAGTATATGTAGGATGCTATGTTTGGTACGTATTTGACATGACGTATGTCACGTGACTTTACGTTAGGTTTGTAACAACCATTCTTATTTAAGCCATACCGTGATGTTTTTTCCGAAACCTTACCACATGATTTTCTTGCCTAAACTTGAGGAAATAAGTGTAAAAACAAGGTGTTTTACCTGCGTTGTAAGTTTATTTTGAAAAAGACTGTCTACATGTAACAAGCAGAAATTATAAATGTAAAAAATTGTAAATTGGAAACATTTTGAAAAGACACGGTGCGTTTAACAAGATGCTGTTGGTGAATGTCCAAAACTGATGCAGGAAGGCACCTAGCGCATCATATTTTGATGCTTTAGTCCACTGATAAAGTGGCGGTATTTGACGAGTTGGGATGAGAACGGGTTGGAAATACAGACACAAAACAAGTCTGTGTGGTAATGAGGCAGTACCCTGACCCTAACCTAAACCTAATTCTATCTTTAAAAAAGTCTGAAATATCCCCACAATGCAGATATGTCTTCACTCATAAGGTTTAAACCTGAAATTGGTCCTCACAAAGACAGCAACACAAGCCCACGCACACAAACACAGACACAGAATGTAATTTCGGTTCACTGCAGCTGACAGTTTTATTGGTTCGGCGCTCAGATTTCATATATTACCAAACAAAATAACAAAATGGATTCTGTTTCCCTCCAACGTCTGACAACTATCAACACATTTTGGAACAAGAGCTGCACTCTTGGAGAAATTTGCAACATCATGATGCAAATTGAAACCCAGAGACAATGACAGAGCTGATTCTGTGCTACAAACAATGGACTCTGGAGCATTAGCTCCTGAATTTGAGCAAGAAGATTAAGACAGAAAATAAGTTACAGCTGAAACTGAAGCTGTTTATTCAATCCGTTTTTATGAAGCTTTACCTCTATTGTGAGCATTTGTCTCCATAGTTTACTGAAACCTGCAGGAACTGTTAAAGACACTGATTTGTTGCAGACGCAGCAGATGTACTTATATATAAATCTAACAACATATAGACACTTAAACAGTTTGTAAAGAATGATAAATTTCATAAGTGTGTGAACACAGTATGGCAAAGGAAGTGTGGCGGGACGCAATAGCTTGTCAAGCTATGCAAGCCATAGATGTTTAAGGTCTCATTTATACCACCTTTACGTACAAATATAAATATGTCTGTTTCAAACATAAATCTCACTACCCTAATATTTCCATGTGTCCTTTATGATAGCATAGATACAGCCAATCAATTGCACTAGAAGGCGGAGTTAATAGTTTCACGCAACAAACGAGGTGACAATGAGGTCATAATAATGTACCTTTTAACGGAGGCAGCGTCGTAGAAGGTGGTGGACTGCAAGGCCATTGAATATATTGTAATGTATGGACGGAGAAGTCTTTGACAATATTAGCAATTTGTTCCATTACAACATTTTTTAAACGTCTTTGTCGTCTCCTATAGTCGTAACTCGCTTGAACTACGCTACATTGACCCCACAAATATGGACGAAATGAATGCAGACGAGACTGTTGTCGTGAACCCAGTATCTCAAGAGTACCTTTAGGAAGTTTCTTCAAATTTGGCACAGACATCCACTTGGACTCAGTGATGAACTGCTTAGAATTTGTTGGTTAAAGGTCAAGGTCACTTTGACCTTGCATCTGTCTTATACTTTTGAACGTGATAGCTTAGGAACACCTTGAGGGATATTCTTAAAATTTGGCACAAACATCCACTTGGACTCAGCGATAAACTGATTGGAATATGGTGGTCAAAAGTCAAAGATCAAGGTCACTGCGACCTCACCCGTGGTATTCTCGTGAACCCAGTATCTCAAGAGTACCTTGAGGGAATTTCTTCAAATTTGGCACAAACATCCACTTGGACTCAGTGATGAACTGAGTAGAATTTGGTGGTTACAGCTTAAGGTTACCATGACCTTGCGTCTGTCTTATTCTTGTGAACGTGATAGCTTAGGAACACCTTGAGAGATATTCTTAAAATTTGGCACAAACATCCACTTGGACTCAGCAATAAATTGATTGGAATATGGTGGTCAAAAGTCAAAGATCAAGGTCACTGTGACCTTGTCTGTTTTATTCTCATGACCCAGGTATCTCAAGAGTACCTTGGGGAAGTTTCTTTAAATTTGGCACAAAAGTCTACTTAGACTCAGTGATGAACTGAGTAGAATTTGGTGGTCACAGCTTAAGGTCACCATGACCTTGCATCTGTCTCATGTTATATCTCAGGAACACCTTGAGAGATATTCCTCAAATTTGGCACAAACATCCACTTGGACTCAGTGATAAACTGATTAGAATATGGTGGTCAAAAGTCAAAGATCAAGGTCACTGTGACCTCACAAAGCATGTTTTCAGCCATAACTCAAGAATCCATTCTCTAATTATGACAAAATTTCACACAAATGTCTAACAGGATAAAATAATGAGGTGCTGACATTTTAAATCCAAAAGGTCATAGGTCAACTTCACTGTGACATCATAATGTTCTGCAAAAACACCTTTCGGGCTACTACATCACATCTCATGAACAGAAGGGGAGACATGTGGTCAGATACTGAATTGGTGACACTAATCTTGGGTGATAACCTTGAACCTGTGCTGATTGTATAGCTCATCTGTGCTGCCGGAGAGAAGCTGTGTGTGAAGCATCCATGTTTTCACAGACATGGATGTAAACTGTTAACTGCAACTTGCCTGGTTCACAGAGGCACACAATCATGAGGCGATAATTCTAGTTTTTTTGTTTGTGTTCCTTTGTGATCATTGTTTCCGCTCTCTTATGAGGTTTTTGTGGGTCTGTGAACGCAGCACAGGCAGAACTATGAACAAGTTGTTTTCCTCCCAGCTCCTCAGATTTTTCCACACATGGAGTGGTCCTCTCAGACATCTGATTGGACCCAATCAAGCTTTTGGTGGCAGGAAATTACAATGTTTTGAATGGTGGTGTAAAAAAAATTGACTTGAAGTTTAGCATGACACTGGTTTGAGCTGTTTGACTCACTTCAGTATAAAACTAGACTGTAAAAATCACAGATTATAAAGTTGGTATCACAGAGTTTATTTTCTTTCAGTAAGTTTTTTAATGAGCTCACAGCATAGGTGATTCTGTCGATCTTAGATTAATGAGAGGTAATAACAAACATCCCTTAAGAGTATCTCTTAAGTGCAACCTGAGTACTATTAAGTCTTATTTACCACTGCAATATCTGAATTAAAAAAGACAAAACCTAACTTGGAAGTAGGCACTTTCCTCATCTTTACTTTTAAACTTGTGTTGTCCTGTGTGTTCAGGTGAAGAGCGTGAACCTCTCAGAAGGCGAGCAGCTGTCTATCAGAGGTGCAGATGAACGAGGCGCCCTTCTGGTCCTGGCCAATCACACGCTGCTGGTTGAAGGTCAGGTGATCCGCAGTCCCACCAACACTCTGTCCGTCTACTACCGCTCTGCACCGGAGGCGAGCATGGGCATCTTCCAGCTGCACTATCAGAGTGAGTGTGGACACAAATTTAAATATTCATATATATATTTAACACCCTATACAAATTCAGTAGATGTGAATTCTTCATTAGCGCCTGGGGGGTGTTTGTACCCTGTATACATGCTAATTGCATCATCAAAAAACTTCTCGTCTAATCACTTAGCACGGTGATTGAATCTGTCGTGTGAATTAGCAGATGAGAGCTCTGATTAATTGGCTCTCGTCTCATTAGGAGGTTGAGAATATGGGAGTTTGTATAGAGCGTGTGTGTGGTGTGTATGTTTCTGTATATGTGTGTTTGGCTGTGCCAGCCTATAATGGATATGACAAGGACTGGAAAGGAGGAAGCATCAGAGTGTTAAGACCCACCTGTGCCATTAATCACAGCCATCTAATCCTCTTACATCAGCGGCAGGTAGGAGAACAGCGCAGAGTCTCAGCGACTAAGATTAAAATGCCTCCGCAGACAGAGATATGCTCAAGATGAGGCATGAAAAACAGCGTTTAGGGAATAAAAACAACACAAACAGAGCAGGAATATTATCACTCACAGCTTACAAAGCTCATTTAATTATGATTATTTAATTAAAATTCACCCGTGGGTGTGTGATTTCTCAAGTGATCCTCCAAATAGAGTGGAAACAGAAACATTGACCTAAAGTGCTAATTTACAAACGTTTTACAGCTGACTTAATTAATTAAAGAGTGGCCTCCCAGTAGTGTTCCTTATGTATTTGAATTTTGGTCAAAGAGCATATTTTTTAGTCTCAAAATCATAGACTCCCGTTTTGAAGCCTTGAATTTGTCCTTGGTTGTGTTTTTTTGGAGCCACAAGTGACCATATTTGGGTAAGAGGGTGGAGCTGTGGAGGAGCCGAGGACACTATCGGCAGACAGCCTGTCACTGAAACCGAATGATGCGTATCTTTAAGCCTTAAAGCAGCTGTGCGGAACTTTACGTTTTCGTTGATTATAGTGCCCCCTTTGGTCGAAGCGGTATGACACCCACAGCCTAGTGTCGTAAAATTCTGACTGCAGCCGGCATTCGGCTTNTCACATCAGCTAATGTTACATTTAGCTTGCTTATAACTTCCATGTCGTCATATATTGAAGTGAAACAACGTCTAACAAGTTGCGGTATATTGTCTATGTTGGAGCCATTTTTAGTTACTCATTTAATTACATGAGAAATGTCACCATCTGGTGTTGACCAGTGGTATTAACGAAAGGCCTTTATAATCAGGTCACTAGTTGCATGCAGGTGTGCAACAAACAGTGAATGCTGAGAGAGCACACAGTCTTTTACTGCTCTGCTCTGCTCCGTTTTGTTTTGATACTCAGTCTTTTACTGCTCTGCTCTGCTCCGTTTTGTTTTGATACTCGACACTTACTGACACAATATTTAACGCTATTTTTTGGATATCAATTGATCGAGTGATATTAGTGTATGTTTGTTTATTTGTACTTTTTAGTTCATTCGATTTATTTGATGCATGTTAGAGCTCAGAGCCAACACATGCACACGCTCACACAATCCACACATAACCAACCGGACAGACTACAATGAACTTCAACAAACCAAGTAAGTGCAATAACAAACAAAACTCGAAGCACGTAAAGGAACTCTCGACGGCATAAAGGCTTTAGCTAAGCACCAAGTTAAAGGAAGCTATTGACCTAATAGTCTAAATAAAAACAAATATGACATACCTGTCGATAAGGAAAAGGGCCAACTCGGGATCAGTTTTAAAACCTTTCAAATCTCTCTCTCCACTTGGTGAATGCCCGACCGAGGTTTACATGCGTTTGGGCTCGAGCCCTATCACTGTCCCGTTTAGCCTTCTTCTGTTCTTTTTCTTTTAGATGGTGCTCCTTCTTTATCCGCCATGACATCGAAAGTACAACCAAGTCCTTATAGATACATCTGGTAAAACTGTTATGTGTTCAGCAATGCCCGTTGCGTACCGCTTACTCGAAGAACACTCTCTGTAAACACGGCTCCTTCTTCTTGTCTCAATTTATTGGCGGATCGCAAACAACTTCCAGGTGCATACCACCACCTACTGTACAAGAGTGTGCAACATCGTGTCATTTAGCCTGTTTCTTAAATCCTACTCGTAAACACGGCTCCTTCTTCTTCTGTGGTTTAATGGCTGCGGGCCACTGCGGGCGTGCAGACTTACTTCCACCTCCGGGTGCCGTATTCTGGTTTGGTGACTTCCGCTGTGTCCGACCCGAGCCAGGCTACGCTAAATAGCCATATAGAGAAAGGCTTTTTGTCACTGTTGGGTTCAAATAAATATGCGGATCTTCAAGGGGGGGTGATACGAACTAGGGACAGTTTTATTAATGGTAAAAAGTTCTGCACAGCTGCTTTAATAAAATGTTAACGGGTGAGTTATATTAAAATTCACAGCTGCTTTAATAAAATGTTAACGGGTGAGTTATATTAAAATTCACCCCCTGTACAGTTGTTATAAACAGGGAAATTAGCTACAGAGAACAAAATTGTCTCTTGTACAAGACTGTAAACATGTTTATTTCTACTGTACAGTTGGGTATTTTAACATGGAGGTCAATGGGGAATGACTAGCTTCTGGAGCCAGCTTCAAGTAGCCATTAGAGGAACTGCAGTTTTTGGCACTTCAGTGTTGGCTTCAGCCCCGGAGGTTGCTGCTTGGTCAAACAAGGGCTGCCCCCGACTAAGAATTTTCCTAGTCGAAATGGTATATTTTGGTGGTTTGAGTTGAAGGTGTGAGAAAGAATAGTATCAGTAACATTGTTAACACTGTGCTACATTACAGAGAAATACAAAACCGTACTAATGAACCTTCATTAATATAGGCCTATATTTTATCTACAAGTGCACGTCACACACTGAGCGAGCCGCCTGTTAATGACGCTGTGGGCTAATGGGCATGTAGCTACTTCCATGTTTCAGATGATACGTCATGTTTGTAGTCGACCAATGAAGATGAGTTTACATATCACCTTGGGTTCGTCCTTCACCTTCTCAAAATGATCCCACACTTTGGATTTCCTGCCCGACATGTTATTAACTAGCCTGTGGAATAACCGCAGGTACTGGGCTTTATGTGCTTTAGCCTTCCCTTCATCCAGAGCAAGCACCCTACTTCACACCAACATTTTTACTACTGCAGATATTCTGTATAATAGTAACCAGACACACCAAAGCATCTCAGCTGAAAAAAATGCTGCACCTCCAAAGTGCTCTGAAGAGTTTCCTAAGAAGCACCTGGGGTTTTCAGCTGGGAAGAAACGCTTTGGAGGACACGGGGCCTTAGCCTTGTGACTGACTGGAATAAACTCTTGCCATGACAGGATAATACTTCCTGTCCTTTTATCCTATAATGCCTTTTAAACTCTTCTGATGTGTTCTGCAAACTGCAGCTGTGGTAGTTACAGTTGTATTTAGTATTAACTGCAGAAGTAGAAGCAGCAGTAGTAGAAATACCAGTGGTTGTTATTGTAACAATACCATAAAACACTGATGAACTTCCTCCCTGATTTCTCTCTCTCTCTCTCTCTCTCTGTGAAGTCTTCAGGCTGAGCTGCTCACTGCCAAAGAGGCCTCACTTCGGGGAGGTGTCCGTGCTGGACCTGCTCCCCGGAGGCACCGCCCGCTTTCACTGCCACATGGGTTACCACCTGGAGGGGGAGTCGATGCTCACCTGCCTCAACGCCTCGCTGCCGGTGTGGAGCGGCAAGGTGCCCAGCTGCAGGGGTGAGTGTGAAGACGGTCCAACTGGTCTGCAGGTTTTTATTCAAGACAAATATTTCACTGAGTTGATTCACTCTGCAGTTGGAATGAGATCCTGCAGACTGTTGACTCCGCGTGGCACCAGAACAAACCACCAGTGTTTTCACAATTTAAAATGTTTGATAGATACCAGAGCTGCTGCTCAGCAGAGTAAAGTGAGAGCATGATTTGTACAAATTTATTTTTAGTCCCCAACATGTTTTCGTGTTAGTCCACCAAGATACAGAATACTTCATTCATTATTACTTTTTTAATATGATACAAAAAGTGAATTAACCTTGTTCATGAAGCAGCTTTCAAAGCAACGTTACAAAGTGTTGGAATAAACAAACTTACATAAATGTGCTGTGCATACACTCTATGACTGATCACGCTGAACCTTTGATAAACTCCCTCTGCAGCTCTTTGTGGAGGCACAGTAAAGAACGCCACAGTAGGACGGGTGCTGTCCCCTTCTCCCCACCACGGGCCCAACGCCACGCAGGACCGCTCCTGTTCCTGGTCCCTGGAGGCTCCCAAGGACCAGAGGCTGCACCTCCACCTGGAGAGACTGGCTCTGGGACCCACTGACAGGTAGGAGGGCCCGACTCAGTCAGTACGTTTACATGCAGCTTGAGAAAATCGAATTATTGGCTTAGTCCGACTGAAACTGGACTATCCGTAGCTCGACTAACACACCTAGATAATTCAGTTGAAAATCGAACTATTGCTGCATGTATCCACTTAGTCCGACTGGAGTCGAACTCGGCGTTCTCTGCATGCACCACTTTTTCTTTAGAGGGCTTTCACGCAGAAGAAGAAGGAGATGACGTAGCAGCAGTGCAGTAACTCCCAGAAAAACAAACAAAATGGCGACCGAGAAGCAGAAGACGCACTACATTCAAGCTCCGACAGCTAGCTAGTTAGCTTCCTTTTCAGGTCAACCGGAACTAGTTCAATACGAGAAGTCCGATTAGCCCAACTATGAGCTTAGCTCAACTATTGACCTAACGAGTATTTTCATTTGAGGGCGTAGCTTTGGTCTCAACATTGTGAGGGACACTGGTGGTACATAGATTAAGTTCAGGAAAAGAAATATGGTTGGGCATCATCATGTTACCCACATAATGTAAAGTTACGTACTTAACGTAACGTGACGATGTGATGGGTCCATGTCATTGGTTCGACAGCCCATTGGTCCGACATCCCATTAGTCCGACTTTCCGCGGTGCTGAGCGGCTCCCGGCGGGCGTATTTCTGCCTTGATGGTGCGCCGCAACCGGCTCTGGGTCAGCTGGGAAAGGCTTGAGGCAGAGCAGGCTCACGGCTTATGTGTTTGCCGCTTTCTTTTTCATTTTAACCCACACCATGATCTTTTCCTAACCCTAACCAAGGGGTTTTTGTGCCTAAACCTAACCAGACCTTAACCACAGGGCATCATGATGATTTCGGAACGGACTTCGGAACAATGAGTTTAATATGGTCGGAACAATGGGCAGTTCCCGATGTGATGACGTGACATGAACACCAGTCTCCTGGGGAAAAGTCTTATCCTCATTACTTCTGAACTCCCATGAGGGTATTCATCATGTGATCGCAGCCTTCACGATTACATGGGTTATACATGAATTCTGGTGCAGTACTTTCGTAGGTGTACATACAAACAGTGCAGTTCACTGTCTATTACTCATGCTCTGGGTGGTGAATAAGCTCCTGATGTCCCTTTATCTTTTCTGTTGGCTTGATATGCACAAAGTATAAAATGTGTTGACATGGACAAAATTACAGTGTGTGTGCTGTGCACTGCGGGCACCAGAGGAGAGGAAGTGAGTCATCTGAAAGACAAAGTTTTAGCCCATCACACTGATCAGCTCTTGTCTCCTCTGTGTCTGGCAGTACGTATGATATTTGCACATGGTGTGAGCCTTCAAGAAGCCCCTTCCTCTCCAGGCAATCAAATCCTAGCATGACTTAATTGGATATTTTGGAGACGTATAGTCTCTTCACTCCATAGACAATTAACAAGTTTGCTCAAATATTGGTAGGGACATGACCCTGCTGTCCATATGCAAACCTACGCCCTTGTTTTCATTATGGATTAATCTGCTGATTATTTTCTCCATTAATCAATTGATTGTTTGGATTGAAAAAATAGTGAAAATAGTGAGAAATGATGTCACAATGACCCAGAGCCCAAAGTGACGCCTTCACAGTGTTTGTTTCTTGCCAACCAACAGTCCAAACACACAAAATGACCATTTGTAAATCAGTTAGTGCTGTGTTATCGTGAAATCATGAAGAAAACCTCTACTTACATGCCTCCACAGAAAATGGCGATCATATTGAGTAATTTATTGATTGGGGAACACGTTAACATCAGCAAAACTGTATCAAAACATCTGTTTACAAACTGTCACACGACTCTTGCAGTATAATCCAAGTCTCATTTGTCTCGTCATATGCTCAGTACTTCACAAACACATGCATTTTTGTTGAAAACTTAATTATTCAAAACTGAGCTGAAGGTGAAACTTACCTATGATCTTTTCAAATAACAAGGGTTTTTATTGAAAATGCATGTGTTTGGGAAATAACAAATGTGATGATGTAATTCTGCTGTTTGTTAAACATGGTCCCCAATCAATCAACAAATCAATATGATCGCCATTTTCCATGGAGCCCAGTTCAGACCAAAAATTTTTCGACAGGACAAAACCGTTTTAAAACGTTGCAGAGAAAAGTTGCAGCAGTGTGAACTGGTCCGTCTGAGCTCGACTCAACCCAGCTGATGGTGTCACCTGCAACTCAGCTGGTCAAAACGCTGGTTTTAGTAAAGGACGTCACCTGTTTCAGCAGCCAATCGGCTTGTAGCGAAGTCAGCTGGTCAAGTCAAAATAACAGCAGATGGTGTGTTCGCTTGCTGCAGCAGGTGCTCTGTCCCTGCTGAGCCCTCTGTTTCTGTCCTCACGGTGTGCTGGTGTCGGACGGTGGGTCGCTGCTGCTGCTCGCTGTATGTGCTCATGCCCTGCCCCACACACACATTCTCATTGACGGATTAATTGGCGCTGGTTATTTATATTATTGTGGCGTATTTATTATGAATACAGTCCATCTGATGCTCGCTTTGTTCGTTTTTCGCCGTTTCATCACTACTACAAATGCAGCTGTAGCCAGTGTCTCACTGTCACTATCCTCATTCATATTTAAGAAGCTACAAATTATATTAAGCCGCAAAAGCAGTTACCAGGCAGTTACCAGGAAAGCCACCGCCACCACACAGGACCCCACCCACCCCTGCACCCATCCTTCCAACTACTACCATCAGGTCGCCGTTACAAAGTCCCACTTTCCCGGAAGAACGCATACAAAAAAACTTTTGTTCCCATTGCCATCACCACCCTGAACAGTTTAAAATAACAATTGAAGTCCCACCCAGATACACTGCTTTGTTGTATATCTTGTATAATGTCTATTGTGTTTTGTGTGTTCTTGTCTATTTTATTTCGGAGCTTGCCAAAGACAAATTTCTGTTACTTGTGACAGACAATAAAGGTTTTATCTTATCTTAAATAAACCTGAAAAGCTGCAAATCAGAACAGAAGTACAGAGAGCTGTTGACTGGAGATAATACACCGTCTCATCTAGTTGCATTGGTGTGAACCAGCAGGTTTTTAAAATGTTGCAGAACAGCGAATGTGCAACTAGTTGTCTGTTTCATCTCGACTCGTCAAGAATCTTTAGCCTGAACTGGGCTTAAGAAAAACAAAGTTGTCATCATGAATTCAAGGTGACATGTATGACTGATTGATATACAGATGGTCTTACTTTGTAAAGTAACCGAAGAAAAGAAAAGACTCACGTAAACTACAAATACCTTAATTCTGTCACTCTCACAGCCACTCATGCACACAATGTTTCCTCACTGCAGGCTGGTGCTGTGGAGCGGGCTGGACGCCGGCTCCGTGGTGCTGTTTGACTCGGGGCGGGGCGGACAGATACCCTTTGAGGGAGTGATCAGTGAAGGACCAGCTGTGAGGATCCAGTTCATCACCGATCAGCCCAACCACAACACGGGATTCAACATCCGCTACGAAGGTACAGAAGCTACTGTACATCTAAAAATACTGGCAGCACAGTTTCAAAGATGTATTGTTTTATTTCTATAATTACAGTGTAATTATGTAAACAAATCAGAGCGGATTGCAAGGCTCTGTGTTCCTGCTTACATCCTACACTGCCAAGTCGATTTTGGCTGGATCGCTGTGAAGTGGGCCGGTCGTCCAACATAATCTGAGCTAAAGCTTTCAGTTTCTGGCTGATTGTTGAGGGATGGAAAGATCCTGTCCAACATGTTTATCCTCATCAGGGAAGAGAGAAAGAAACCAAAGAATCATCTCTGCGAGTCCAAACAAGATTTATGGACAATGTGTGATTACAGTTATTTGGGGGAGATGCTACCAAATAATCTTGGCATCTGTTTTTGGGAATGACACAGAGGTATCACAATGAGGAAGAGAAAAGAATTTCATATTCAGAGAGCTGCATGGTGTGAGTTTAATAAGACACATTCGGATATTCATTTGCATTTTGTCTCCTCCAGCGTTCGAGCGTGGCCACTGCTACGAGCCGTACCTGCAGAACGGAAACTTCACCACCTCTGACCCGCTGTACAGTGTCGGAGCTGTGGTCCAGTTCACATGTGACCCGGGTCACGCTCTGGAACAAGGCCCACCTGTCATCGAGTGCATCAGTGCGAGGGATCCATACTGGAATGACACAGAGCCGCTGTGCAAAGGTAACACTGAGAGCAGGAAGACAACAACACTGTCAGAGTTTTATCTGAAACCTCTCTTATTTTATTTCTGTGAGTTCAGTTCAGGACTAGATGTTAAAATCCCTTGATGCACATACTTGAGACGATGAGTGGGAGCGATAGCGCTGTCTGGGGGTTTATGAGTGGGAGCCAAAGGGTTAAGGTTAGATGGATAGAAAAGTAGGAACGAACATAGGTAGAAAGAAAAGTAAGATGAAGCACAGGGAAGGCAGAGCCAAGGAGAGACGTCTGTGCAGACTGAACTTTCCTCGCTGGACCGGGCCAACACTCCACCTCCCCCTAAGAGGAGAACCTAACAGGAGAAAAACATACCTAACTTTGATCAAGGTGGAGTTTAACTGGTCAGTTGTTGATGAGCCAGTCGGCAATGCCAGGGATCAGCACAACCAAGGCCCCGCTCCACCCATGCCTGCCGCCCAGCACACAATGCACCGAACCCTGAATCGCTGTAGGTGGTGGGCCTACAGGGCGAAGGCTCCATGTTATCTACTTGGGCTGGGACGACCGGGCCCCATGGCCCAAGGCCTGGCCACTAGATGCTCACTGGTGAGGTCTGGCTCTAGGGTTGGGCCCCAGTGTCCCCATACTGGTCGAGGTGCTTGATGTCTGAATATGCAGTTTCATCAAGGTCTTCTCGACTCAATCTTAGTCTGGCCCCTTCCCCTTGGGACTACTTTGCCTTGGAAGACCCAGGGGCTATTAGTCCTGGACAACACAGCTCCCAGGATCACGGGGACACGCAAACCCCTCTGCCCCGGGGTAGACCCAGAACAAGCTGGAGGGATTACATATCTGGCCTGGGAACGTCCCAAGATCCCCCAGGAGGAGCTGGAAAGCGTTGCTGGGGAGAGCGACGTCTGGGATGCTTTGCCTGGCCTGCTGCCCCCACGACCTGGCCCCCGATAAGCGGATGAAAGTGGATGGGTGTTCTTGACCTACTTGCAATTGTGAGTGAAGGTTGGAGCCATGGATGGGGGTTTAGGGAGGGTAAAAGCTTCACTGGGGTCATCAGCTGTGTCCCCTTCTTCACTGGTGTTTCAGTGATAGGCCCACAACACCTTCAGATGGCTCACTAGCACCGATGAAGTTCACTTGTACAAAAATTCCATATAAGAATCAGCAAACTGCACAAACTTGTCGTTAATCACTTGTTTTGACTTGATGAAGGTGTCATGTTCATAACATGTGAGCAACTTGCTGTGTAAGGCTTCCTCTTTTGCTCTGTTTCAAGTTTCATTCAAGAGCCGCCTTGAAGGATAAAAACTACATGCATTCTACTCCATCACACCTCAGAGGGAAATATTGTACTTTTTTATTTGATAACCTCAGTTACTGTACAGCAACTTAACTATTTAATGATGATGGACTACTACAGATGAAACTCCCCAGCAGTATATAAAGTCCTAAAAATGAGCTCCACCATAACCAGCTGTAACATTAAAATGATGAACACTTTAGCCATCCATTTTCCGTAACCACTTTTCCTGTTGACTGTCACAGGGCTGACACATAGAGACAGACAACCATTCATGCTCACATTCACCCTCTTGCTGTGAGGTGACAATGCTAATCACTGCATCACCGTGCCGCCCCATGAACACTTCAATGCATCAGCAATTCTGATAAAAACATGTATTAGATTTTATTCTGAAACGGGCCATTCTGCATGATTAGAACTTTTAGTTTTAGCTTTTGTTTCTAATTCTTTTGTACTTTTACTTAAAGGCGTAGTTTGGATCTTTTGAAGTGAGGTTGTAGCTGCCCCTCAGTGTGTGATACCTGCTCTCAAATCCCTTTATTGGCTGGATGTCACAGTTCCCAGGAGTTGCTTTAAGGGTAATTCAGGTCACCTGTTGTGCAAGGTGTAGGCACTGACTGCGAATTAAGAATGGAGAGCAGCTTGGTGCATTTCCCCTCTGGACCAATCAGGGTGTGACGACACTCTTCAATAAGGCTTAAGAGAGCTGAGGAAATGCACCCAGGACATTGTGACTCTTCCTCAATCGAATGCAGACCTTGTGTTAGCAAACACTGTCAGCCAGACACTCTGGTCTCTAGGCGCATTTGAGAAAACAGTACTGCCTTCTGCTGTGGTGTTTGACGATGATTTTGTGCATCTTAAAAACAAAGTAGAGGGAATATTAAAGCAGTGGTTCCCAACTGGTCCAGCCACAGGGTTACGATTACTCCTCAGTCTGATATGAAGTGTAGATATGAAGAGGCCCAGACCGTGAATATCTTTGGAGGTGATCTCCGTTTATTCCTGACAACTGACAGCAAGAAACAAAAAATTCAAAAGTCAATTATGACCATATAACTCGAGCCCCTTTCCAATGGATTACAACAACAAAAGGGCGGCCATGTTACATTCAATTAAGCATAAGAAAACACAGAAAACATACCTGACAGCAAGAGGTAAAAACAAAAACCAAATTAACTACACAAATTAAGTGACACAGGAATATGTTAGCATAAGATGAGCTTATAATCATAGCTTAACAGCACTAAAACACAGAAGTTACTATGAGAGCAATGTCACTTACCTCTCCCATGGAACACAACAGCAAAAGGGGAGAGGTAAGGCAGGAGACACCCCTTCATAGGTAGGATAACCCCACAGGTGAACGTAGGGGGACAGAAACTGGGTATCAAACGTTCCACATATTGTCTACGGAGGCCTGAGCGTGTCAGGTAACAACAACTGAAACACATTTGGTGTAATTATAATACTTAATATTCCAAATGTACATTTGACTTTGTTACACATATTACTACTGAAAAATTGACCCTGTTACACATAGTCAGTGTATTACCTACAGCAGATGGTGGTCGGCAGGCCCCCAGTTTGGTGGAAGTCCCGTGTACCAAGTCTGTAGGAGAACTGTGGTGGCTGAAGCGAGTGGCTCATTCTAAGATAACGAAAACACAATGATTCTTATTTTCAGGCTATAACACACTATAGAAAACATTGTTATTATATTATATATCCCCCTAACTCCCAAACAGTGGACTTTTAAGTCCAACAGAATATGCACATGATTCATACAGCAGGTCTGGACCACTTGTGAATCCAGAAAACTAATCTGTTCCCTTGCATGAGGCCTGATGCTGTTTTCCAGTGATGCTTTGAGAGCTGCAATCTCCCAAAAAACATCAACATTTTGGGAATTAGTCTTATTCGCTTTCTTGCAGAGAGTTAAATGTTCAGATTGATATCACTCTCTGACGTACGTTTAATAACAGCTCGACTTTAAGGTAACAGAATCAGTCTATAAAACCTCTGAGGCTCACTGATTAACATGTTATATCTTGTTTGTTTAATCCTCTCAGCTAACTGGCTGCTATCTGACTTTAACTCTGTCCTCGTCCTCTCTCTCTGCAGCACAGTGTGGAGGTGACCTGACCGGTCCCGGCGGGGTGATCCTCTCTCCAAACTGGCCGGAGTGGTATGGAGAGGGAGAGGACTGCAGCTGGAGGATACACGTCGGGGAGGACAAACGGGTGCTGCTCGATGTACAACTGTGAGAAATACACCAACACTGACTCGTAAACACCAGAACTTTTGATCCAAAGTTTTGGCTCCACAGAGAGCCCAATGTTATCATTAAAAATGCATGTGGAGGCTCAGTGAGGGGTCCAGCACCCCGTCTATTGATATTTCTCTCTCCCTGCTCACACTGAACCATTAAATTCCAAAACTTGACAACTTGAGAGAGCATGCTGATAAGACTGCTGCTGCAGTTTTCACCCAGCTGTTCTGCCCTCGTCTTGACTCTTTCTCTTTTACTGGCCGCTGTGGCTGACTCTGCAATGCTGTTGGATTGTTTTGTCTCTCCTCTCACATTCATGTCTCAGAAACTTCCATGTGAATACTAAATTTAAAGCCAGTATGTGAAGTTTTATTTCAGTCAAGCAGCTTTTAAATTATTCTGACGGCGTATGTCTGAGTGCTTCTTATCAAAAGTGTATAGAAAGTAAGAGGAAATATCAGCGCTGCCTCCTCAATTTGCAGTGGGAGTTTATTCCAAAGATGATGAGCAAAGGCTCTGCCCCTTAAAATAATGTAGTTACATTTAGAAACTGTTAAATAACCAGCATGAAGGAAGAGAGCGGAGATGGAGGACGGAGACAATTCATTTGAGGCCTCGCAAAACCGACAGAGGATTTTTAATTCAGCTGTGGCTTGTATTGGTTGTCAATGCAAAGGCAGATCATGACAGATCAAAATGGACCCAATAAAGACCTCTCAGTGCTGTCGTGTGCAAGATTTTGTTGTCTGAAATAAAGTGGACCAGATCTGGGCTATGTTACGTCAAAAGCAGAATTTGTGACATATCATTTGGCTGAGAAGATGAATCTATTGGCAGACGTTATGCAGCCAAAACATCCTTGAAAACAGATCTAAGTCTGGCTGTAACAACAAGAAACATTACAGTCATGTGTCTATAGACATTCAGATTAAGGTAGGTTGTTAAAAAAAGTTGGAATGGATGGATGTGTCAAACAGACACAGGACTTTGACCCAGGAGACTGCTGTTTGCGTCCTGAAAAGTCTCAGAATTGGATTAACATGGTCAGTAACAGACTTCAAGAGCTGTATGATTAAATTATTTCGATAACCTTCTGTTAAACTGCAACTCATCGTTGTTACAAATTTTTTTTTGAATGGATGAAAAAAACAGAAGCTTCCTGAAAGCTTACAGATACAGACGAAATGGAGCAGTACTAGCGGAGATTGTGGAGGCAGTGTAGCGCAGTTCAAGCAAGTTACGAGACGAGAGAACAAAGATATTTAAATAATGGCAGGATTTAACAAATTGGTGACACAGGGAAAAGAATTAACCGTCCACGTGTTGTGATGTGTGTATAGAGATGTACAGTCCACTGCCGTCTACAGCGCTGTCTCTGTTTAAAAGTTCTACCGTTGATATCATGTGAAACTTTTGACTCTGCCCTCTACTGCCATCTGTTGGCTGTATCTATGCCAACATAAAGGAAGCATGGCGGTATGAGGGCAGTGACATTTACAACATTTGATACAGACAATCTATTTTCGTACGTAAAGGGAGTATTAATGAGCCTTTAGAGTTACTGGATGTTTCTTACGTATCAGATCAACATTCCTAAAGCGATGGATGGTGTGTGACCTCGGCTGCAGACCACTATTCAAGACCAACAAACAACAAAACCGGTTGTGTTTTAGTGAGTCACTGCTGTTTTCCTGCAGCTTTTCAGTCCCCAGATTTGGGCGCTATTTAGCAACTCATCGCTATTTTCCTGCCAGGATAGTGCCACAAAAACCAGTTGTCTTTTTACTGACACAACACCGTGTTTCTCGACAGGATTGTGCCCTCAAAACCTGGTATTTTAAGCCAAAACAAGCCCAAACCATAACCAAGTGGTTTGTGCCTAACCTAACCACACATAACTAGTGTTGTTGAAATGTTTCAGCGTATCTGCTACACAATAACGTACAAATGTAGCGTATCTGTGGTTTGGAGAAATATACGCGGCTAACTTTTTTTTTTTGCCATTTGGGTAGTTCCCCTTGTTTCCAGTCTTTATGCTAAGCTAAGCTAACTGGCTGCTGGCTGTAGCTTAATACTTAGCGTATAGAGATCGGAGTGGTAGCTGTTAGGCCCAATCCCAATACCCCCCCCCTTGTCCACTACCCCTTAGCCCTTGGCCCTACCCCTATCCATTGCCCACTACCCCTTGGCCCTTGAAATGAAGCAACGAGGGGTAGGGTTTGAAATCTTTCCCTAGGAATTGGGACACCCCTCACTACGTCACCACATCGGTTACGTTCTAACTATTTTAAACAGGAAGCTGGAAGCCATCTACATTTCCAATGGGCATCTACAATGGAGTCTCCAGTTGAGTTCATCCTACCGATCGCGTTTGCTGTATTCATCATGCTTCATTTGATGAATGACAGACAACCGGGGACTTCTGCTAGTGAGCTAGCTAGCTAACCAGCTAATATTACGAGGCAACATAGTTATACTAGCTGGCGTGTTATCGTAACGTGAAAAGTCTGACAGTTTTGCAGAACAGGACAGATGACAGACGGCAGATAGTGCGAGCTAGCTAGCTAGCTAACAAGCAACCTGACGACAGTAACGTTAGCTATGTATGAACTTTTTCCCCCATCTCTTGCTCGGTGGTAGCCATGGCGACGTCTACCCCTCGCTGGCAAGTCAGCATCTGAAATCCCTTGCTCCGAAGGGCTAGTTTCATACCCGCTACCCCTTGTTATGCCCCCTACCCCTACACGCAAAAAGAAATTGGGACACCCCTACCCCTCGCGGGAACGCGCAAATATGGGGGTAGGGCCAAGGGGTAGGACTAAGGGGGGGTATTGGGATATGTATAATCTGTCTGTAATCTCGACATGTAACTCTTTGCAAGAAAGCAAATAAGCATTTCCCAAAATGTGAAACTATTTCTTCACATTTTACTTGAATACATACATTTTAAAAGTCCTGTAAATGGTATTAAAATTGTAGTTAATGAAGTAAGAACTCTGCAACAGCCCCAAAATAATAATAAGTATATAAATTCACCACAGTGTGTTTTACAGCTCAATTACACATCATGTACTGTAAATAAGTAAGGAAAGATAAGGTATAAATTAAGGTATATCAAGATGTAAGCAGTACAATAATCAACGTTTAAATATCACCAGCTCTGTCCTTTAAAATTCATTTTTATTCATTCCACACATAAATAATTTTATTCTATGCTCTGAAATGGATCTGACAACTTTAGCCACACTGCCTGTGAGCACTAATCCAATTACATCCTTCAGTCCTTTGCTAGATTTATGTCAAATCATATTTACAGATAATTCAATTTTCAGAAACTGCATCATCTTCTGCCAGTGTGGTGAAACAAACGTCTCCGGGGCAATAAAAACGCGGCGGCATGTTTACAGCCTGTTAAACATCTTGCCCGTGGATGAATGCAGCGTTTAGCCTCTGAGGTCATCTCGTCTCCCACACAGTCGACTGCGGACATGATGACTGCACTGTGAGTCATCACAACCTGTCCTGAGCTCATACCACCGGCTAAATACACTTCTCCCTCTCTCTCTGTTGTCAGGCTGAACATCAGTGACAGCGACATGTTGACCATCACCGACGGCGACGAGGTCACCACTCGTATCTTGGGACGGTACGTCGGAGGGAGCAGCCCCTTCAAGCTCTCCTCCACCACCCCCGACCTGACTGTCACCTTCCACTCCGATCCAGCAGGGCTCGTCTTCGGCAAGGGCGAGGGCTTCATCATCAACTATATGGGTGAGAGTTTAAACTGCACCACCAGGGCCTGTCCTACCTTTACTGTGAAGATATAAGGAGGTAAAATGTGAATCATGAATTTTTCCCCCTAAGAACTGAGATCACAATTCTCTCACATGATTCTTATTTTCTCAACAAAAACATATATTCATGAAAACTTCATTGGCAGGAGCCCTGAAACACCCACCTCCACCAGGGAACATTATTCCTGCTCAGGGTTTCTCTAAAAAGCAAAAAAGGCCTCCAGTAAGTTAGTCGGGCTTTGAGGCCAATTTTCATAGTGGTACTGCAATTTCCAGGGTCCAAATCGTGATGCCATTTGGGCCAAAAAGACTTTTTCTGGTTGACTTACATTGGAAAAGAGACGTCTCAGCAAAAACATTTATTGCACTCTTAGATGCTCAAGTGGAAAAACATGTCTGACATGGTCGTTGTCAAAATGCTGGACTAGCATCAAAGTTTTGGACTTAAACTCAAAAGTCTCTTGTAACAGCAACAACAAAAAAACCTCTAGTCTCTTTTCATCTCTTAATCAAGAACATCAAACAGATTAAGTTAAATACTGCTGAATATAGAAGTTACAGTTTAAGAATAATTAACACACTGACCATTATATGACGCGCTTGTCTTGAGTTAAGCGACCGTAAAACAGTGAATGTTTCAAGTTCTTCACAATAAAACTCTCAAGTTGTTTTGCCATTCAGTAGCTTTTATTGTGAAGCAGCCAAAACAGGAAATATTGGGTTTTCATCTGCGGTGAAGTAACACGAATCCGATCCATCTGAAAGCGAGCATGACGCAGTAAACAAAGGCAGATACCTGAGAGTACAAACAACAACACAGGAGAGAAACTAAACTAAGTTACAAAAGGTCTGAACACACCGACACTTTTAAAACTCTGGGCTGCTGCACAGACACGAGTTGAGCCGCAACACAGGCTTGTTTTAGGCTGATTACAGTAATAAATTAAACTTGTTTGGAGCATGTCATTGCACTTACAGTTAAGTAATGAGAGGTAACATGAGGTCACCTGTGTCAGTCGAGTGTCTCTCACAACTGACGCACTGGGAGGGAGATAAACGCAGCCGAGCAACAGGAAAACACTCGGAGCTACAATAACATGAGTGCACATAAACTAGGTAAATAATATAAATAAAATATTTTGTTTCATTCGGGGGGGTGGGGGATCCTGTTGGTAGAGCAAACACTTGATAGCAACTGGGATTGTTGCACAGCAAATAAGTCAACACGTGTCAGGACAATCGTCGTCATTTAGAAATGAGATTGCAGAGTTGTATGAATCGATTTCGTGATTTAGTTATATTTTTTTTATTAATCGTGCAGCCCTAGCTGGCGAACAAAGGTGATGAAAGGCCCAAACCCAGTCACATTTTAGTCCGTCTCTCAACACTTTCTGACTTCCTGTCTGTGCCTCTCAGCTCCAAGCCCATTGGTTCCCACTGAAGACGTAAATTGAGCTTCATTGTTGTTATAAACACATCAGTGAAACACACTGTTGCACCGGGAGACAAGTTCCTTCATGACTGTTATGTTCCCTGAGTATGCGGGAAGTGGAACTGGCAAGCTGCTGGTCAGTCGCCTCCCTCACTGGAGAATCAGAACAGCACTCGCTCGCAGGCAAATTTACAAATCGTAGGATAGTGAAGGAATGGCCGGCCTTACTTCCAATTGGCTTACCTTGATATTCTTACCCTAAACATTACCAGTCCCACTCTTCTTGCCTAAAGCCTAGTTCACATTACACAATTTTCACCCTGATTTTGCGTCGCAGAGACTATCGTAATCTTCTGAGTGTTCATACCTGGCGACGTGTGTTTCTGTCAGCGGGAGTCTCGCCAACTGGGTTACGACCTGTGTGTGCACACCACAAGATTTCTCCACCGAGCCCTCGCCGACAGAGCCCCAGATAATGCGGTGACGTCACCAAACTTGGAGACGACACATGGTAAAGGCATGGATATTCTTCCCAGTGTTGAATCAGATCTGCCTCCAGGGTCTGGGTCCAAACACAACGCGCTCCCCATGATCCTGTGGACGCCGCCATTGTTGTTGTTGCTTGCCAGGTTGTCAGTGTTGCCAGATCTTGGGAGAGAAACAAGCAACCAGGGCTATGGAAACAAGCCCAAAAGAAGTGACAGATATATATATAGAGAAAAGCAACGTTTAGAGACCAAGCTCAAATAAGCAACTCCACTTTAGAAACACGCCCAAAAAAACGCAACCCGCGACTACTACTATATTTGTAAGCGACTGTACAAAAAAATGAGCCCAAAGTCGCGGCTAATAAGCAGACCTGGCAACCCTGCGGCTTGTCCTCCTCACATTTCTTCCGTCCTCCTGCGTGCTGACGTGGGACGTATCCCGCCTCTCATTGGCTGATGCTCTTTGTCAGTCATGTCAGACTTCTCCAGTTTTCTAGCATGCCAGATATCCAGTCCCAGTCACAGACGAGGGGGCGACTTGCTCGTAGCCTTGTTCACACATGAGGACTCGTCGTGGCAGACTATCTGCCGACTCACCTCCGACCCAAGGTGGCTCTCAAGATCCTCTGCGACGTCAAAATCACGGTGAAAATCATGTAATGTGAACTAGGCTTAAATCTAACCACTCCAGCAACAGATACTAGCCAATCATAGGGAGAGTAGGGTGTCACGCCTTTGCTGTTCTAGGATTCACAAATTTGCTGTCCGCAGATACTCTTGTCACAGCCCCTGAGCAACTTTCATAGGAATGAACGGGGTCCTGCCTTCAGTGCTGTATCCAGGTCTCTTAATACATCCATGATCTAGACCGACATAGCTGTGTGAACACTCAATGAACGCTAGAAGGACATCCAAGCATCAGTACTGACCACGATGGCCACTGGCAATAATCACCACAAAGACAAACACTCAGTCTCCTTATTCAACCCTGTTTGAGCCACGAAATTGTTACGTGTCCAGATTACGCCCAGGGGATGAGGGGAGAGCGATAAAATTTAACCTGGGAAAAAGACTCAAGGGAGCCTAGTGTAAGTGAAACAAAGGACTTTATTAACAATTAAAGAAATC
Source organism: Epinephelus moara (assembly GCF_006386435.1). Classification (NCBI taxonomy): domain Eukaryota; kingdom Metazoa; phylum Chordata; class Actinopteri; order Perciformes; family Serranidae; genus Epinephelus; species Epinephelus moara. The sequence continues at coordinate 5,578,549 of NC_065514.1, forward strand.
AGAGGTAAGGTAACAACTGAGAACTACTTTCTCATCAAAAGAGGAGAGCAACACGAGTTTAATAAATCAAAAGGAAGCTACAACAAAGCTCCAGCCACCACTTAAGTACAGGTAAATATATCTTCAATCAACACACCGGCTCTGACTGTTCAATAATCCTGGATTTTAAACCACCACGTCCTTGATGAGTGGTTGGACACTGGTGTACAGGTGCACATACAACGCCCTGCTGCCAGATGCATAAAAATCTTCGTACATGTTCTTTTTATCAGGTTCATAAAGCTGTGTGTGTCTCTGTTTTATAAATCTCAGTCACTGTGGAACTCCCACAGTGAGCTCAAAATGCCCTCAATCACCTGTTTGCATATCAATACTTGTCTGCACCGATCTTTGGACCTGTCAATAGAGAAATGGCGAGGGAGCGCTGATGTATGGATTGTGTTGTCATTAACACAACAGTCAATAAAAGATTGTTTGTAATGCTGTTTGACTGCCCTCATTAGAAGTGATGTGTATATACAGAAAAACATCAGATGCACTTTTTGCAATTTGATCGCCTAAAATGAAGAAAGTCACACATCAGGTCAGTCTCTCACCTTTTGTTTTCCATTTTCACTTCACCACATCACCCTGAGCCTCCTCGGTATTATTCCGCACCTGAAAGTAGTCCCCAAGAAATGCACTGTTTCCTTCTGTTTGTTTGACAAAAACTACAGTGAGCAGCTGTTATAGGAAATTACCGAACCTTATTTAAACATGAAACTAAATTTTCAGTGGTGTAAGTGTTCAGGTCTTTTACTGAAGTAGAAGTACTAATGCCAAACTGTGAAAATGCTCAACAATAAGTAAAGGTCCTGTATTCAAAACCTTACCAGAGTAAAAGTATGTAACAGCAAAATGTACTTAAAGTAAACCTCAATTCTCTCACTTAAATTATTTTTTTGGAAGCAGCTTGCACTCGAAACTTGAAGTTTAGTACAACACAGTAACATAAAAGTTTTGACCCTTGTCTGACATGAATTTTATGTCAGTTCATCATAACTTTTTTTTGTTGTTTGCTTATTTAATTCTTAGCATATGATCATAAAAACACTGAGTACACATTTTTACAACATTTGTTTTTTTAACCCCTCTGTTGGGGTACCTAGCACACAGATCTGTTACTAAAAGGTGGAGCTGTGAACACTGCAGTCTGATTGGTCAGTAGAGGACGGTCACTCTGCTCAGGGCTGAGTTGTGTCTGGTTTTGAGGCTCATGTAACCACTGTTCATACTGTGGAGAGTTTTATTAGTAAACTGTAACTATAAAATGAAAGGATGTTTTGCTGCCTCTCACAGCAGCTGGAGTCTGAGAAAAAATAACTTCATTCACTGGGCCGACTGCCGGCAACTTTTAAGGTGGAACGTTAACTTGTAATGTTACTCAATGCATGAGTTGATGACGTGAATCCATCAGCACACCTTAAATTTCACTGTGACAACTTTGACCATCACTTTAGTTTTTATATGACACACACTTTTAGTAATGAGTGGATCTCCAAGTGTTTATGTAGATTAATTTCGACCGACTATGTGAACTGTATATTCTAATCCTCACTCGTTCCTGTGCAGACTGATAAAGGAGGAAATACAGTGAGTGCTGGACGGAGCAGTGAGTGACAACAACCCCGCCCACATTTAAGAGGACTGTTTGTGGTGGAAACACTAGGGTCTAGGTACCATGTCTGAAGGGTTACTGTTGGTTCCAAAGGTACCATACTGAAAGTGTTTGGAGGAAACAGGGTTTAAGGTCACTAACTGTGTATACGACTTAACTCACAACATTACCTGTAACCTATTAGAACCACTGTGAAATACATAGACATTTCTCACTGCGTAATGGATAACACGAGTGATCTAGAGCACATTTAGAGTTTTCTTCAGCTTATGGCTTTAAACACATTGTCATGAAAAAACTGAGGCTTTCACGAGGACAGATGTGTATTCTCTTCTGAGCTGAAAACAGCTGTTGTCACAATGACAACCACAGACACATTCGGATTAAAGTCACCAGTTAACAGGGTCGCGAGTAAATCTGAAACACCGGCACCCAGTGGTGTAACGGAGGGTAAAGCCGACTGACAGCTGATCCAGCTGTGATCAGCTGCCACTGTCATCAGAAACAGGCGTCGCTTCACGTGATGCTTCAAAGGAATATTATATAACAGTTCATTTCTCTCAAAACATATTCCCTTGTCTCCTCTCTCCTCGCATGGTTTCCTTGCATCTCTCTATGCATCCCCAGAGGGAGGGTCTAAGACGCAAGTGAGAGAAACATGGATGCAATTTGAGAGCCTTGGGATACATTCTTAATCTTTTCATGTGATTTGTTCACAATAAATAAAATATAGAATATCGACCGTTGATATCCTAATGTTGTGCTGTTATGCCCTTGATGTAGAGGCCAGCCAGCAGACGTAATTTATATGTTCTGGTTATGTCCAAACCTCTCCACCTTCTGGATATGTATTTTAAAGCCTTTAGTGAAATGTTTGAAACCCAATTGGACCCCAACCCAGTCTGCGCACTTATTGGTCTAACTTTGAGGGAATCCCGTGCTATCTTACCAAATGAAGCCCACACAGTTACAGCTTTCACTGCTCTCCTGGCAAGACGTTTGATCCTTCTAAATTGGAAGCAACACACTCTCCCATCCTTTTCTCACTGGGTCAGAGGTGTTACGTATTTCTTAAAGCTAGACAAAATTAAATACACACTCAAAGGGTCCTCTAAAACCTTCAGTAAGACATGGAGTCTCTTTTTGGACTTTTTTGATTCGCTACAGGAACCCCAGGATAAAGAATAAGATGGTACCTATAAATGTTGCGTGAATGTTCCTTTTCCTCTCTCTTTCTACATTTGTTTGAGTAATTAATACAATTCAGTCAGGAAGAAAACTTTATTTCCATTTGCAGTATTATGTTTGGTGGTATGGCTCTGTTCTGGGGCCTCTCTGCCTTTCCTCAGCCCTACACAGAAAGCCTCTTCCACGTGCCTATGTGGGAAGTCTAAGGTGGAGACAGCACACCTCTACACCCTTCCACACACCTGCGTAGAAAGCCATAAGGCAAAGAGAGCACACTTGTCTGCCCTTCCATGTGCAAATGAGGAAAGTCTGAGGCAGAGAGGCAAACCTCCCTGCCCTTCCATGCGCCTGCATGACAAGCCTAAGACAGGAAGAGCAGCAGCAAAGACCCGTAGGAACAGAACAGAGCAGCATCAATGACAAACAGAGATGACATTGATAAGTCAGACACAGCATGAAAAGGAGGAGCTGGGGTGGAGGCGGGTTGCAAAATGGCTTGCAAAGGAAGCAGCAACAGTAGGCAGGCCAGAGCAGTTTAAATAGGGCGCCCTGAATGAGATTCGCCTATTGCTGATCCATCAGTTGATTGGGCTGTTTGAGATCAGCTGATGTGCTGAGATGTGAGCTGAGCTTGACATCGTGTCCTGCCTGAACTAACGCTGGTTGGCACGACGGTAGGGATGGAATCACAGGGAGAAGTGGTTAAATTGATGTCAAATAAACATGTTTTGTATTTTTGTTGTGGGATAAAAACATTGAAAATCAATCAAACATATTTCCAAGAAAAGAAAAATATAGACTAACATCAGCACTATCCAGGAAATGTTAACTTACATTCAGTTTCCTGTTTGTTTTAATTACGCCTTTTCTCCTAAAGCTGCCGACTCCATTTTTCATCTCCCCTTTTCTCTCCTCTCATCTTTATTTGTCTTTCCTTCCGTTTCCCTCTGCCCTTATTCAATCACGTCCCATTTGTTTCACCCTCTCACAATGACTCTCATCTACACACAAGCCCAGAGTTTAACAAGCAGCCAAATAAGCTCACTTCCTCTGTTTTTTTTACACACAGCTATACTCAGCGCTTCAACATATCCAACACCTGACTCCAATTTAGAATTGCACCGAGACACACGCTGTCCAATTTACTTGTCACCCTCCTGACACCACACACGTACCCCAGGGGAGTAAATCAAGGAGACGCAGCATGAATACGTAGGCTACTCTCTTTGATTTTGTGTGTGTGTGCACGAATGTGTGTTTGCTCTTGGAATAAATTACCCACCGCACACACTCAGGCAGCACGGAGGAGGAGGAGAACCAAGTCAATAGAGAATGAATAATTGATCCAGGAACTCCAACTTACAAATCCCTGTAGGCCTATTATATTGTACAGTGTAATGCAATACAGTACGCTGCCCGATCAATCATCAAATATACATTATGCGGGGACACACACACTAGTCCCAACAGGAGGCTACTTATTCATAAGTCTCTCCAGGCTCGGTAATGATTTTTTTCTGTCTTTAAACAGTGTAAATTTCATTAATGTTCTGTATTTACTTCTTGGCATGAGCGGATACCGGAGGTGGTTTTGTTTTGTTCTTCCTTCGCTTGAGTCTGTTATACACTTGAGACATTAGAATCCACAGAGCAACAAATGTGCCTTCAAAAGTATGAATGAGGAAGGGAAAACATAAACTGTCTGTGAGGGAACATAACAATCTGCAGCTGATTTCATGTAACTGCAGTAATTGTTTCTTGGCAGGAACCTCTGCGCTGTACAACAACAGCTCACTGAGATTCACTAACAACAAACTAACCATTCAAAAAGAGCTGCAACTAACAATTATTTTCATTATCATTTAATCTGCCCATTCATTTCTTGTCATCGTTGTCATCATCAATAAAATGTTAGAAGTAGTGAAACATGTCCTGCTGGGTAAATGAGTGCATCAAAGATGACATGTTTTTGTAGGCCGGTGCAGAAGTTAACATCACCCTGGTTCCCTCGTCAAAAAGCCAATGGGATTTTTCCATTGTAAAGAAAATAACCTTTGCGGCAAACAAACGTTTATAATACTTACATGCTTTGTCCAGCAAGATAATCCTCACAAATCAACACCACTTTAATGATTTTTGAGATGTAAATGCAATCGGCAACACTTAAAAGCTAACGTTAGGCTATAAATGAACAACACATTTGGTCACACTTGGTCCTCTTCAGCCCTCTAAGCAGACTCAGAGCGGTGAGAACTCAGACCCTCTGAAGTGAACTGATCTCAGACCACCTCGGGAAAAGGCTCTGGGTCCGCTTTACCTTTTGCTGTTGTATTGTAGCCCTCCAGGCTTGCCGTATACAGATCACAAACTATTTCAGTGGGACCCATTATAGACACAACGGAACCACGGCCACAGGTAACGACAGCACGACCAGTGGACGAGGAGTGCTTTGGTCTGACGATGAAACAACTGCACTCCTCCAGATTTGGAACGAGGAAAACATCAAACAGCAACTGTCCACAACCTACAGATCCTCTCAGGTTTTCCTTCAGTTACCGCACTGCAGTGCCACATCAAAGTAAAAACAAAACTACATCCATATATATTGTATACAGGCTATAGTGTGAACAGAAAGAGGACTGAGGCTCCATCAGAGCTGAAGTTGACCAGAAAGAGAACTGAGTCCTCTTTCAAATGAACTGACAATTTGAATACAAAAAGAACTGAGTCCCTTTTCTGTTGGTCCACTTTTTGGTGCATTTTAAGGGTGTTTTCACACTAGGTCCTTTTTAAACGAACGGAACTCAGTCCTCTTAAAGTGCACCAAAAAGTGGACCAGCAGAAAAGGGACTTTTTGTGTTCACATTGTCAGTTCATTTAAAAGAGGGCTCAGTTCTCTTTCTGGTCAACTTCAGCTCTGATGGGGCTTCAGTCCTCTGTCTGTTCACACTATAGCCTGTATATAATATATATTGATGTAGTTTTGTTTTTACTTTGACGTGGCACTGCAGTGTGGTTATGAACTTAAAATTGGAGGAGAACCTCATCGTTTCTGTGCTATAGAGTGTTGCTGTTTGATGTAGTCTACATTCCCCATCTGGAGACGTGCGGTATCTTCCGCGGACCAAACTACTCCTCATCCGCGTCCTTACAAGCATCACAGGGTGACATGGTTTCATCTGATGTTTCAAGCATCCCAGTGCAACAGCATGTGATCTAGAGGGATAAATATGGTGGCAGAGAGCAAATCGAACTCGGAGAGCATTTTGTTCACAAGGTACAGGCATGGACCGCGGAACGCATCTGAACAAGGGGGGGGGGG
>NC_065514.1:5585997-5590568 GCF_006386435.1 Epinephelus moara
AACGAGTTAGACTTGGCTTTTTCTCTAAAAGAGGAACAGAAGACGGCGCTCGAATCTTTCCTTTGCAAGAAGGATGTTTTTGCTGTTTTGCCGACCGGATACGGCAAGAGTCTAATCTACCACTTAGCTCCGCTGGTAGCTAAGCTCTGGATACGTCACCCCGTGTTTTGTTCTGATTGTATGTATTGCCCCTCAAGTTGGGCCATTTGCATTACTCATAGCCAGACCCTAAACCTTTCTAGATTTGGGTCTGGATTTCCAGGCTACAGGTTATGTGAACCGCACCACAGACTTGAAGCAAACCGAACTCAGACCACTTCGAGACCACTAACCATGAATATTTATTCTAACTCACCTTGATTCTTTCAGCAACAGGTGTGGATGCAACAGCCTCTTTCACAGGGATTTGTCTTCTCTGTTGTCAACATGTTTTAAAGATTCCTGAGGTGTGTTTCGCGATAGAAAAGTATTTGTTAGTCACATTTATTTTTGTTGGTAAATGTGAGACGTGCATGTTGTACATGTCTGCGTCTTCACAGTCAGGAACAAGGAAGTTAGTTTGGTGATGTTGTGTGAGGGACCGCTGTGATTGGTGAAACTCATGGGGAACTATGATGATTGGTCAAATATGTGGAAAAGTTGTGGTGATTGGACGAAGTTGGGAAGTCATGCAGAATTGACAAGGATTGGTTGATGTGCATTGTGGTTGTCATTGTGACATTGCAACATGGTGAAGGGGCTGTAATGTATCTTGGAGCCTCGAGCCTGCAGCAGAGATTTTTTTGTTTCTAACTTGTTTATGGTTTCTTTAATCGACACTGACTCAAGAAACATCACTTGAGGACATTTATCAGACGTCAGACAGCTCCTTCTGGAGAAACTAAAGGCTTTGTACAACTTTTAAAACATGCAGCAGAACTCCCCAACACCTGCAAACACACTTTGATGTGTAAAATCAGCATCCAGTCATTTGGTTCTCAGATTTTGTGGCCATTTTGTAGAAATTAAAACTTTTTCTCTTTGATCGATCCGAAAGGAAAGTTGCTGTAATCTTACGGGTTCTGTGGGTTTTATAAAATATGACCGGGAGATCTAAAATCTACAGCTCCATTGATTTTAAGATCCCAGAGACAAACATGTCAAGAAAGTTTGAGCTGGACACTTTTAATCAGACGATCAGAAGAATTCTTGATTGAAAAAGATCTTCAGAACGATCAAGAGCCTGTTGGTCGGAGCCTCTTGCTGCTTTCTCTGTCTGTGTAATCACTACATGCTGCTGTGTGAGGTCTTCACAGATACAGATGAATCGGGGAAAAACATTCAGCCTCTGTGTTTTTTCATTTAGTAAAACTAAAAGGCTTCTGCCAATGAACACACAAAAACTGAGAGCATCTGGTTTACTGAGTGAAACAGCCTCTTTAAAGCTGCACTAATTTATATTTTTTGGGTCTAATGAGTCCGTGTAGTGCAAGAGGCATTGCTTGTTAGCAGACAGCTGCCTATTTCCATACGCAGCAGTTACAGAGCAACATGATGATTCATTAGTCTTTGTGTCACCTGATGAATGTGTCTCTCTTTTAGCTCTGTTTTTGGTCTCCACCAACTCCTGAGGGAAATATCTGTGTCTTTAGCTGCTAAATGCTCCACTATGTTCCAAGCTGGTCTCTAGAGCCCCTTCCCCACTGGAGATAAAGCCCCTTACACCCACTAGAGTCCCTTTCTCACTGTACAAATAACCTCCTAACCACTGCTAACATCCGGCTTTTGTATGTAGTGGGAAAGTTTATAACTGACTTTCGTTTCCAGGACAAATGACTCTGCAGCAGTTATGGGTATCTATTGGCTCCAGCTCCAACTGTCTTCAATCGGCAGTGATGGAAATACCACACCTGAGTGGGTGCACTAATTGAACCCCCTTGTGGGGCGTGATAATATGACACGCCACCTAAAAATATCGTCTGTCTCTTTCCAAGCAGCTCTCAAACATCACTCAAAGTTTAGTCAGTATAAAGTTCAAGAGAGGCACTGAATAAGAGATATAAAGAAGACGTAACCACCGGAAGTTTTTCACTGGCTTCCATGTTAACCTGAATTTGAGGACTTGAACTTTTTGGGGAAAAATTTCCAGGAGGGCGTGTCCTTTTAAAAAATGCAAGAGGCGTTGCTTTGTTGCCGGCTGTTTTCTCCGGTGTGTTAAACACACTTTAGAAAGGAGTGTCCCCAGACTATCAGAAGGCGGAGATCTCTGATTGTCTGGTGGCGAGACTAGGGGTCGAAAGGGGGCTGGAGTCTATCCCAGCTGACATTGGGTGAGAGGCAGGGTTCACCCTGGACAGGTCACCAGGCAGGGTTCACCCTGGACAGGTCACCAGACTATCACAGGGCTGACACATAGAGACAGACAATCATTAACCTGGGTTCAAACCAGGAACCTTCCTGCTGTGAGGTGACAATGCTAAACACTACCATTTTGTTTGTATGTTTCTACTATGGTAAATGCAGCATCGGCAAGTGACCTCTATTTCCATTTTATTCACATTATTTCCTGTTAATTCAAAGTTGCATCCTCTGAGCCTGAAGAACAAAGCAACAACTCAAGTGCCAAAAACTGCAGTTCCTCTAATGGCCACTTGAGGCTGGCCCCAAGAGTGAGTCAATCCACATAGACCTCCATGTTAAAATGCTCGACTTCACAGCAGAAATTAACATGTTTACAGCCTGGTGCAAAAACAGATTTGTTCTCTATAGTTAATTTTAACATCCATGATAACTGTACAGGGGTGAATTTTTATACAGCTCACCTGTTTACATTTTATTAAGGCTTAAACCCACTCATAGGTTGACTAAAATAAGTCTTGTTCAGCATTTGGTTGTACTAAGGACTCAGATATTCAGTTTTTCCAGAAAGTACATTTTGTTTTTATGACTTTAAGCCTGTTTTCAGCCAGCGAAAAATAGCATTAACATTATCACAATTGACCATAGTTGTTAAGACACAATGCTAACTCAGCTAGCAGCTTATCTCTACCCCCTCGTCCAAATATGGTCACTTCTGGCTTCAAAAATCCGAGGTGGCAGTGACTTACATGATCAAAGTTTGTCAGTTAATGCCATGAGGTCGTCAGGTGAGTCATTTCAGTCTCCTGATGAATGCTGTGAGACGGAGTTGAAAGCCAGTAAGTGGACCTTGAGTTAGTATAATTTTGTCACGATGAGGAAAATCTCTCTGACAGCACAGAAGAACAAAAAACATTTTGTTCTGCGGCAGATCAACACAGCTGTGACAGATAACTGACAGCTTGTGATCACTGTATTGAGGACAGTTTTAGTGGGAGTCTGATTTCAAACCGACTCCAAGCTGCAGCTTCAGAGACAAACTGTCCTCGTCAGAGCGGAGACTCTGCTGGAGAGACGACATTTGAAGACTGTCCAACACAGATGAAATCCATCATTCTGTCACACGGTCAAGTAATCACACAATAAGTCCATCAGTCTCACAGAGAGCGTGTGCCAGGATCACGTCTAACTCAGACGTCTTGTTGTTTATCTTGTTTTCTTCTCGACCCTTGTCGCTGCGGTGAAGGAGGAAACACTTCACTGTAGCAGAACCTGAACCACGATCAATGGCAAAACCATAACCGCTCAATTAATCAACCTTTTTTTTTCAATTGTCATTATTTCTTTTTACAGAGGTGTCTCGAAACGACTCCTGTCCAGACCTGCCTGAGATCCAGAACGGCTGGAAGACCACATCCCACATTGCGCTGGTACGAGGGGCTCGAATCACCTACCAGTGCGACCCTGGCTACGACCTGGTGGGACGGGAGACCCTCACCTGTCAGTTAGACCTCTCCTGGAGCTCACAGCCGCCGTTCTGTGAAAAGAGTCAGTTCCACTTTTATTTATTTATTCATTTCTGTGTGCGCATGTATCTGTTATTCCTGACAGGACTCTTTTTAAGTGATCTTCACCTGAGTACCAGTTTACACGATCACCACATGATAGTTCCTACTTATTTTGGAGACCTGCTAAACGTTCGTCAAGTGCCACAGTCAAGTCCAACAATTTATCCAACCTCTCGACAACTGAGGTTAACGTTGGCATCTTGTCTTCCCCTGATGTCCTCTCTTCAGTACATGAAACCTTTAAGGCAATGCAAGTTTGTTATGTGGCACATTTATCAATATTACTACTTTCATCAATACGCCGTATCGATTCAGTACTTTATTGGTACCCTTATCGGTTCTTTTTTATTTCAAATAACACCCGAAGTTTTCTCCTTAGGTATACCACTTAAGACTTATTTTTTCCTAAGCTGAGGGACTTAAGGGTTTTGCACAGAATCCCTTAGATGTTTTCTTAGTTCAGTAAAAATGTTAAGGCATTTACTGCATTGACAGGGATTTTACAGTGGTAAAATACTACAGTTACCATGGTAACCATTTGTTTGCTTGTGCTCAAGCTTGTGATGCCTAAAGTCTTATGTGCAATGGTTTAAAGGGATAGTGCACCCAAAAATGAAAATTCAGCCATTATCTACTCACCCATATGCCGAGGGAGGCTCAGGTGAA
>NC_065514.1:5590578-5593600 GCF_006386435.1 Epinephelus moara
GTTTTTAGCCTCATTGTAGCCTGTAGCTCTGACTGCCTCTCAGACACTTGGATCACTACGGATGAGCAGTATGGAGATATTTTGTGGTTTCAATTATGTGTTTTTGGATGTTTGAATCTGGGGCGCCGTCAGCCTCCATTAGGTGGAGTTGTGTTGCTACCCCCTCTCCCCTTGGATCTCTGCAAGTGTTGTGAGGATTCTAAAACTCCCTCGGCATGTGGGTGAGTAGATAATGATCACTTTTGGGTGCACTATCCCTTTAACAAACTTTAAGCTATTCCTTGAGTATAAGATGAGGATAAGGAGACAACCTTGAATACTTAAGTAAACATTTTAAGTTAACCTGAAGGAAAAGAGGTGGTTTGTGCAACTGATTTTATTTTAAGAAAGCCTTAACAGGGACTTCAAGGAAAAACTTAACTTAAGGTGTTTTGTGCAAAGGGCCCCTTCTCCCTATGCAGATATAAATGGCTCATTCTAAGGTAACGAAAACACAACAATTCTTATTTTCAGTTGATTATACACTAAAGAAAACGTAGCTATTATAGCATATTCCTTATCTGTCGATATATCCTTCTAAATCCTACACATTGGACCTTGGCCCCCTGGAACGCTGCTAAGCCTCAGAGCCAGTTTTTTCCAAGAGACGTCTGTACAAATTGTTGGCAGGACACCTTAACTGCAAACAAGGACAATTATGACTCCTCCTATTATGTTTTTTTTAACCATGGGGGTTTGATATTTGTAAAAGTTTCCTCACGCTGAGAAAAACAATTAAAAATGTAAAGTCTATGAGCCAAGCTGCAACCTGCGGACAGGGCCAGTGGGAAAAACAGTAATAATAATAATAATAAATGTCTTTCATATAGCACCTTTTCATACAAGAAATGCAGCACAAAGTGCTTTACAATAAGGGCATTATTCAGTGCAGCAGCGTGAAGCGTAAAAACAAAGAGTTTCAGACCTGTATCAGGACGTCAGAGCTAGTTAAAGTCTAAAGTGAACAGATACGTTTTTAGCTTACTTATAAAAATATTTAGCGAGCTAGCTTCACTGATATCGTGTGTTCCATATCTTTGGGGCGTCATTGACAAAGGCTGCATCCACTATCTACTTCCTGTTGCAAGGAACCTCCAATAAACCAGCTGTAGTCTCTCAGTGATGTGGTCAGTCTCGCATATTGTGAATATAATGCGCATAAGGCGCCATCTTGGGGTCTGATATCTAGTCAGTATTAACATCTATGACTGTACCTTTAAGTACTGAAGGTACGAGTGTCTTCATGTGTCTGTTTTCATCACATGTTCCTCTTTCTCTCAGTCATGTACTGCTCAGATCCTGGCCACGTGGAGCACTCCACCAGGTCTCTGTCCGACCCGAAACTCTTGGTGGGGACGACCATTCAGTACAGCTGCAACCCCGGCTTCATCCTGCAGGGCGGCGCCACCATAACCTGCTACGGCCGTGAGCCAGGGACCCCTGTGTGGACGTCTCGGCTCCCTCATTGTGTTTGTGAGTATCAGAAAGACAGCCCTAAAAGAAAGGGACAAAACACAGCTGCTTTTACCTCCGGGGAAAAAGTTGTGGGCTGAAAGGATCCCGAGGTTTATTTGGTTAATTTGTCAGTGCTGTGATTTGGGAAAGCTTTCATCAGGATAGACAGTTGCACATGGCAGTTAACTGAAGATGAGAGGCTCTCTCCCCGTGGCTGTGCGATCTAACATGAGTGGGTTTGTGTGATTTCTTGCCTGGCTCTCTTTCTTTCCTCTGCTGACACAGATCACAGCGTCTCCACATGCCAGAGACGATGCTTCATCTCCTGCATTTTCATCTCTGCACTGAAGACGTGCGTGTGTGTGAGCATGTGTGTGTGTTTTCAGGGATATTAATGTTTGTGTGAAGTGTTTGATATGTAAATGCAATGCTAATGCACCGTACCAATCAGCCCTCAGCCACCTGGAGGAGGGGGTGGAGATTATCCATGAGTCATGTCACCTCAGCCAGAGCCTGTCAAATCTGTCAGTTGAGCTCTGACGCAAAAACCTCTGATTCGTGTTGAGAAACTCAACAAGATCCATCCAGCTGTCTGTTTTTTTCTCCTTCTTCTTCTTCTGTATCTAGCTGAGGATTCTGTTTCCTGTGAGAACCCTGGGCTCCCTGACAATGGCTACCAGATCCTGTCCAAGAGGCTCTACCTGCCGGGGGAGTCGCTCACCTTTGTTTGTTACGAAGGTTACGAGCTCATTGGAGAGGTTGCCATTAAATGCATCCTGGGCAACCCGTCCTTTTGGAGCGGCCCACTTCCACTCTGCAGGGGTGAGACTTTTGCACAATTTATTATAACATACATGTGGAATGAACTGCCCTTCTTCTGGATACATTTGGATTTATGCATGAAAACAATACTCTTCAAAGACTTTTTTGCCCCATGCTTGTTGATACAGATTGATCATGCCCCTGCGCATGCTAATGATCGTTTGCTAACCCCCTTACCCAAACAGCGATTGTCTGATCAGTTTAGTGTAGTAATTTGCACATTTACACGTATATTGTTGTCTCCTAGAAATTACTTTCACATCTTACAAAACTGCTTTACAATTACATTTTTGTTGCAACATAATCGCTGCCTGGATTGAGTTCCGAGACGTTTCTTTCGGGTAATGAAACACTACATTCACGTACAAAGTGCAGGACCTTGGCACAACAAATGCACGTTGGTTAAGGTTAGAAAAAGATCCTGATTTTGGAAATGTTAATAAAAAATAGGTATTACGACAGAATACTTGCGTGAAAACAGTCGAGCCCTGTTTCCACCAAACACTTTAAGTACAGTACCTTTGGAACCAACAGTAACCCTTCAGACATGGTACCTAGACCCTAGTGTTTCCACCACAAACAGTACCCTTAAATGTGGGCGGGGTTGTTGTCACTCACTGCTCCGTCCAGCACTCACTAGCCTCTTTTACACTGCCAGATTTTCCGTGAATGTTGGGCCGTTTTGCCGGCAAGCTGTGAGCGTTTA